>NC_066585.1:49462146-49767338 GCF_024323335.1 Lathyrus oleraceus
GAGTGCAAAACTGGTTGAACGTGGGTATAACTCAAATCAAATAATCTCAACAATTTCTTTTCTTCAAATCCTCACATCTAAAGCTTGTGACGAAAATTAATCCATAAAGTATACTCTTTGTACTTCTTTTGTTCTCTATGATTATTATCAATAAATGAAGATTCTATCTACTACTTTCTTATTAGAATAAGCATATCACTTTTTCTTGTTAATTTATAAGATAAATAAAAGCTCGTCAACGTTGATTTTCATACAAATTTATCATAAAAATTATAAATGACATTGAATCACCGTAAACAAGGATAAGTTTCTTTTTAGAATAAGAATATTATTTTTTCATGTTGACTTATAAGATAAATAAATTCTCGTCAACATTGGTCATCCTATAAGCCACAACCGAAATAGGAGTTCTTACCTTCAATTCTATAAATAAGATATTTAGCATAAACATGAATCATCCACTACTTATTCTAAACACTAAACGCTAAACACCTTAAAATCTGATTATATCACATCGCTAGTGATGAAGGAATCAATAAAGTGTACCGAAGTCATCCTCGGTTACTGAATTAAATTTGTGTCCTAGTTGTTGTTCCTATTAGATTGCTCTTTGGGATTGAATGTATTTTAGTAAAACAACAATTTAGAGAAGTGTCCAAGTATTTAAGATTGGTCTAACTTGCTAAAATTGCATGAAGCTGCAGATAGGATACATATTAGGCGCGATGCTCCATCATGTTGGTACGACATTTGACACGTGTGCAACAGGGGTCTAAAATGCTGCATTTTGGAGTGTGTTTTGTTAAAGATTTTATTGTTATTGATTTAACAATATGATTATATAATTTTTTTACAGCTAGATGGAGTTTAATTCATATTTAAATGAAAAATAGAATTCAAATTAAAATTAAAACAAATCATATCTTGTTAGAGATATTCAAGGAGACAATCAAATATCCAACAAATTCTGCATTAATTTTGGACGAATTCAAAGATATTATCCAAGAGAAAAGCCCGGAGTTAGATTGTTATATTAGGAGCTCAAGCCTACATTACAAAGCAAACACTTCCATTGAAGATCTTAGAGTGTTAGGTTTTGTGTGTTGTATTCACGCTAATGCCCAAATAGGATTAGTGTAGGATACACCTCTATGATTTAGTAACTTGGCATAAAAGGTTTGTCTAGTTGAATTGTAATAAATATTGTTTATGTACACCTCTATGTTTCAATAACTTGGTATAGAAGGTTTGTCTAGTTGAGTTGTAATTTTCAATATTATTTATCTTCTGAAGATTCAAGTTGATCACTAGGGTTTAGTGGTTGTTATCCCCTATCAATGGAATTTTGGCAAGAAGAAAATAAGTAGGTTATCATATTTAGGGGGAGACTTTAAATAAAAAGTCATTGGGTAGGGTTAGAAAAAAGCATTGAATAACATAGGGTTTGTTGTTGTTTGTATGTATAAATGTATTAAACTACTAATAGTGAATTGTCTTTCTTGAGTTATGGACTGAGCCTCCAACACGTAGGTATAGTTTCACAGAGATGGGTAAACAATTAATTGTGTTATTTATTAATTTTCTACTTCATCATCTATTACTTGTTAGCATAAGTGGTTCTGGTGTAACTTGTCAAACATGTTGTCGTAGCATCGAGTTCGACATCTGTCCCCTGAGAAACTGAAATTCAATTGGCATTAGCACGGACACCATAGCATATTGGATGAGCTCCAAAGAAAATAAATTATGCTCAAATGGAGACAGTTAAAGATAGAAGATCATTCAACAAACTACCTATTTTGGATGACACAAACTATGATTATTGGAAGGTGATGATGATGGTTTTTCTCAAATTTTGGAAAACTGTCATACTCCAATTTTGTCATACCACCTATTTATTCCTTAACCTTTTTGTATTGCATCATTTGCATTTTTTAGGCTAGAATCTAGTTGAAACTTAGGAACCATCTGATTAAAGTGTCATATTGCATTACTTTGTATCATTCTTAAACCACACTAGTTGCGTTCATGTTCCCTTTGCATTACCATCCATAATAAGTTATTTGGAATATGACCATTGTCGTTCATGTTTAAACTTTGTATATGGTTAATTTTTATGCCTTCATATGCTTACATCTCAAGTCATATTGTTCTTGCATTTAATCATATGGTTCATCATTTGCCATCTCCCATTCTTTTTAGTCATTTGCTGCATTCATTATGCATCCATTATATCACTTTGCATACATCATACTCAAGTTGGAGAAGAGGTGACGGAGTTCTGAACTTTATTAATGAAAGAAATGATGTTTTCGAGTTTTATTTATGGAAGGCATGATATTTTTGAGCTTGGTTTTGTGGGGAAATGGAGTGTCATAAATGGAAGTAGATGTTTAGAGGTACACTACAAGAAAATTGGCAAATTGCGAAAATTCATTTTGGCAGGTTACAACGGTTAGAACTGTTCACTACTAAAAACTTCGCATTTAGTCACCGAATTAAAGACCGAAAAAGCTTTAAAATCGGTCACTATTACGTTTAGCGACCAATAAAGCGACCAACAACGACAATAACAACAACAACAACAACAACAACAACAACAACAATAACAACAAGAATAATAACAACAAGAACAACAATAAGAACAACAACAAGAACAACAAGAATAACAATAATAACTAAAAGAACAACAAAAACAAATACAAAAACAACATGAAAAAAAAGAACAACAAGAACAACACCAACTTATATTGCAAACTTGAATCCATGTTTTCCTTGTCTCATTCAAGTTGGAGAAGAGGTGATGGAGTTTGAACTTTATTAATGAAAGAAATGATGTTTTTGAGTTTTGTTTATGGAAGACATGATGTTTTCGAGCTTGGATTTGTGGGGAAATTGAGTGTCGTAAATGGAAGAAGATGTTTAGAGGTACACTACAAGAAAATTGACAAATTGCAACAATTTATTTTGGCAGGTTACAACGGTTAGAACCGTCCCCTACTAAAAACTACACGGCTATTGTTAAATGAAAAAGAATAGGTAGCACAAATGATTATCACAACGGAAGACAATAAATAATTTGCCACTTCGGGGACTAAAGAAGAATGAAATTGTTAAATAATTAAATAGGAAGTTACAATACAAAATTTCAATTAACATGGTGACACCATCCTCTCACAAGGCTCGTATCACTTATAATTAGAGCCTTGTGAGAGAATAGTGGAAACCTTTCCATCCTTGTAAGGTACCACACATAGAGATGCGCAATGTTTTAAATATATTATGGATTTATTTTTATTAATTATTAAATAAAATATAAATTATTATATTAATTATTAATTTAATTATAAAATGAATATTGTATTGAATTTAATTGTTGAATGATATGTGATGGGTTACATCATTCTTTTGGATAGTCGGCTAAGAGGTCTCTTCCCTCATCTGATGGTTATATATTCTGGCTATTCCATTAGATTATATATCCACTTTAGTTGTTCTATCAAAAAGAGGGTAGTAGTATTTTCAGCCACTTGTTTATACACTCAAACAAATGGATTCAACTATAACAGTTACATATTTATTGAATTATTTAATTTTTGATATATTATACAATTATATCTATGATTTTCGTTGTATGATGATTTATTGTAATTTTTCAAAAAAAAAATTGGAATAAAGAAAATTATATTACCAAAAAACATATTACAAACAAGTCTAGGATCCAGGCCCCCAAACCACAACAACCAAGGGGACAACAAAGACAAAAAAAAACAAATCAAAATCTGTTACAAAACATGACAAGTTTCCAATCAAGTTCAATACACACGGACAAGCTCATTGATATTGTGTTGTAATTTACCAAATTGTGATTATGCAAATTTTATCTATTATAACATGTGTATGTGTGTCGTTCATTGATATTGTGTTGGTGGCTTCGATGGAAAATTTATTTTTTAATTCTTCAAAAATTTGTTTTACGGTGCCTTGATGAAAAAAAACCTATAACAACGATTTTAGAAATTTTTTGAACGATGCATGTGACTGTGTGATTAACATATTAGAGGTTTAACAAGAAAATTACAATTGTTTTTCATTTTTCTTTCGAGTTAAAAATTTCAAAATCTCGATTGACAATTTTTCGATCATCGTTTTATGAAATCAATATGTGGGATCACTTTGAAAATTACTCGGATGGTGATACGACCTGTTTTTTCTGCAAAACAGGTGAAGGAGATTAACTCCCCCTCTCACCTTGGTCACTCGCGTCTGAAAGTGTGTGTTTTAATTAATCAAGTTATCCAATTGATATTGAAGTTTTTGTAATATATGTTTCTCTTTATTAATGTATTTCTGATGTAAGATCATAATGAACTAGAGTTTTATTAGAGGAACTTTTGGCTGATATATGTGGAATCATTTTCCTATTACACAATTGTTCACTTAATATTTTCTTATTATTTCATAACAGTCTCCTTTTCTAACTCTATCAATACTCAGCATGAGACTAATTATGAGTATTGGAAAGAGTCTTTCGACCTTTATTTGGCTATAGTCAACCTTGACTTGACTCTAAGAACTGAAAAACCTAGCTCTATTACTGACACGTCTATTGAAGCTCAGAGAAGTCTTTATAAAAAATGGGGACAATCTAATAGAGTGTGTCTTAAGGTAATATCTTACATTATGGAAAAATTCATTAGACAAAGCATATATGGAAATGAGAGTGTTAAAGATTATCTAAAGTTGGTTGGTCTGAAGTTCACTAAAATATCAATATATTGATGGAATGTATAATGTAGCCTGAAATTTTAAAAAGAAAAATAAGAACACAAAATTTTCAATTTCATGAACAAATAAATGATAGGAAATTCAACAACAAATAACAATAACAAATCTAACAGAGCAATATGCAGCGGATAATCAATTTCCCAAACTTGCAAGAATCTGTAAGGAGCAACAACAAATAATCAGGGCAACTAAAATCACCACCACAAGGGACACAATAATTTTTAAGGTGGAAAAACCTTCTCAATGTGAGAAGTAAACAACCACGGGACCAAGCCAGTAATAGAGCTCCACGATGATCAAAATATGGGTACAAGAGAGTTTTAAATATGGCACAAATTCGTGCTCAGTAACCAGCCAAAAACAACAAGGTAACCAGCATAACAATCAGCCAAAACAATGAGAAAACAAGCATGAAATTGAGAACAAAGTTCAACAGAAAAACCAGAAAATACTGCTACTGTCCGAGCTCGATTTCTCCCATCTCAGACCTCTGATCGACGATCCAACCGGTCAGATTGAAGTACCACGAGTCAAGAACCTGCTGTCCAAATTTCAGCCCGATCCGGCGGTGAACGAAGGAGAAATCACGAATTTAGTGCAGCTGCTCTGTTTTATGCGAAAATGGGTTTTGCTCTTCCTCTCTCACTTTTCTCTTGCCTCACTATTTGAATTCAGCTCTCTCCCTTTTCTCTTGCCTCCCTGTTTGAATTCAGCTCTCTCACTTACCCTAATCTGACCTCTCTCCACTTGGGTATGTGAGACACATGGGCTTGCACATATTGGGCCTTTCTCCACATAGGAAGGGAGCCCAAAACCCAACACATCTCCCCCTCACAACTATGTGGAGGTGACCGCCAAATCGGAGATCTCACAGCAAGTTTCAAACTTGTTTATCGGTAATGTCTTGGTCATCATATCAGCACCATTATCATTTGTATGAACCTTGGCCAATTCCAACAACCCAGCATCCAAAGCATCACGTATCCAATGATACCTAACATCAATGTGCTTGGACCTAGAATGAAAAGTTGAATTCTTACCAAGATGAATTGCATCTTGAACAAAACCAAGCTCCTGCAAGAATTTCTTCAACCATAACAATTCCTTGCGTGCTTCTGTAATGGCAATGAACTCTGCCTCAGTAGTGGACAATGCAACACACCTCTGCAATCTGGATTGCCATGCCACAGCTCCCCCTGCAAACTTAATCAAGTAGCCTGAAGTAGACTTTCTAGAATCAATGTCTCCAGCCATATCAGAATCAGTATATCCCACAAGAGTAGGCTTATCACCTCCAAAACAAAGCCTCAAACTAGTAGTACCACGAAGATACCTCAAAATCCATTTCACAGCATTCCAATGCTCTCTACCTGGATTAGACAGAAATCTACTAACTATACCAACAACATGTGCAATATCAGGCCTTGTACACACCATTGCATACATTAAACTACCCACAACAGATGCATAAGGAACCCGTTGCATATCTGATTTTTTAGCTTCATTGGAAGGACTCTGACTAGTACTCAATTTAAAATGAGTAGCAAGAGGAGTACTTACAGCCTTAACATTTTCCATCTGGAACCTCTGTAACACTCTTTCAACATAGTGTTCTTGTGACAGCCAAAGTTTCTTCTTGTTCCTGTCACGCATGATTCTTATACCAAGAATCTGCTTAGCAGCTCCCATGTCTTTCATGGAAAATGACTCGCCCAATTGCTTCTTCAACTTGTCAATCATGGAAATATTTTTCCCAACAATAAGCATGTCATCAACATACAATAACAGGATAATGAAATCATCATCAGCAAACTTTTTAACAAAGACACAATGATCAGAAGTAGTCTTCTTGTAGCCTTGCTCATACATAGCTGACTCAAACTTCTTGTACCACTGACGCGGGGCCTGCTTCAAACCATATAGACTCTTTCTCAGCCTACACACATAGTCTTCCTTGCCTTTAACCAGAAAGCCATCAGGTTGCTTCATGTAAATCTCTTCCTCCAAGTCACCATGAAGGAAAGCGATTTTGACATCCATTTGCTCTACCACCAAATTAAGAGTAGCAGCCAAACTCAACACGGTTCTAATGGATGACATCTTCACCACAGGAGAAAAAATCTCATTGAAATCAACACCCTTTCTCTGTCTGAAACCTTTCACAACCAATCTGGCTTTATACCTTGGAGATGTAGAAGTGCTTTCTTGCTTCACCCTGAAGATCCACCTGTTTTCCAAAGCCTTCTTGCCCTCAGGCAATTTCACAAAATCAAAAGTGTGATTATCATGCAAAGACTTCATTTCATCTTGCATATCATCCAGCCACTTCTTCTTTTCATCACTCTCCATGGCTTCATCATAACATTCAGGTTCTCCTTCATCAGTCAAGGTAACATAGTCATCAGAAGGATACCTGGTGGATGGTTTCCTCTTCCTAGTAGACCTCCAAACTTGAGCTTGAGGGAGTTCAGGAGCATCACCAAGATCCTCATCTTGTGACATTTCATGTTCCTCTTCAGCATCATCATTAGGAACATCAAAATTATCTCCAAGTTGCTGATCACCAACATCATCATGTTGCTCATCATTCTGAACATTATTTTCAGCAGTATCCAAATCATGTATAGGCATCTGAACTGGATCAACATCAGACAAATCATTATCAATCTCAAGTGTAGTCTTCTCCATCTTATTAATGTCTTCAATGGTTTAGTCTTCCATGAACTTCACATCACGACTTCTAACAACTTTCTTCTCAACTGGATCATACAGCTTGTAGCCAAATTCATCCTGACCATAACCGATAAAGATGCACTGTCTTGTCTTCGCATCCAACTTGGATCTCTCATCCTTTGGAACATGCACATATGCTTTGCAACCGAAGACACGCAAATGATCATACCTGACATTCTTGCCAAACCAAATCTTGTCTGGCACCTCAGCATTCAAAGCAACTGCAGGACTCGGATTAATAACATGCATTGCCGTGTACAATGCTTCACCCCGGAAATGCTTAGACAACTTTGCCTCAGAAAGCATACACCTAACTCTTTCAATCAATGTCCTGTTCATTCTCTCTGCTAAACCATTCAGCTGAGGAGTTTTAGGAGGAGTCTTTTCATGTCTGATACCGTGCTGCTTGCAATAAACATCAAATGGTCCACAATACTCACCATCATTGTCAGTACGAATGCATTTTAGCTTCTTGCCTGACTGTCTCTCCACCATAACATGGAACTCTTTGGATTTCTCCAGAACATGGTCTTTTGTCTTCAAAGCATAGACCCAAAGCTTCCTGGAACAATCATCAATAAAAGTAACAAAATAAAGTGCACCACTAAATGACTTTACCTTCAACGGGCCACAAACATCAGAATGCACCAATTCAAGCAACTCTGACTTCCTTGAGGGAGGATCTTTCTTGAAGGATACTCTAGTCTGCTTACCAGCCATGCAATGAGAACATTTCTCCAACTCTACACTCTTTAATCCCGGAAGTACATCCTTTTTAGCTAAACAATTCAGCCCCTTTTCACTGATATGACTAAGCCTGCGGTGCCACAAAGAAGCCTTCATATCCATGGCATTCACACTGTCTTTAGCAACCAATGCTTTAGTCCAATACAGTTTATTAATTTTCTCCCCTCTTGCCACAACTAAGTTACCTCTGGTGAGTTTCCATTTTCCTGAACCAAAGTGATTATCATAACCACCATCATCAAGCATTTGCACAGATATCAAATTAAAGCGAACATCTTTAGCATGTTTGACTCCTCTAAGCAACAACTGCACTCCCATATTGGTCTGCAAACAAACATCACCAATACCAACTACCTTAGACACACCATCATTACCCATCTTCAACACTCCAAAGTCACCAGAAGTGTAAGATGTGAAGAACTCCTTCCTTGGTGTAACATGCAGTGTAGCACCACTATCAATAATCCACATGCTCTCATCTGATACAAGATTTACTGAATCATAGTCACGGAGAATAATCAGATCATCACAAGTAGTAGTAGTAACACGGTCATCATCATCATGATTCTTATCTCTCTGCTTACTGTTATTGTTTTTGCTCTCCCTTTTCCATATGAAACAGTTCCTCTGTATGTGCCCCATTTTGTGACAATAATTGCACTCCACATTCTTGTATCTGGACTTGGACTTGCTTTTGTTGTTCTCTCTACTCGCACTTTTGCTATTTTGTATGTTCCCTTTCCGTTCCTTTCTTTGACTTCGGCCCCTGTTCTCAGTGACAAGTACCTCGGAATGAGATGAAGTACCTTGTGCCTTCCTTCTCATCAAGAACACTTCCCTTTACACTTTGCAAAGAGACAACACCATCAGAAGCTGAGTTTGTAATTGAAACCCGAAAAGTTTCCCAAGAATCTGGTAGAGTATTCAGTAGCCATAGTCCCAACACTTCATCATCAAATTTGATACCCATACCTGACAATTGATCTAGGAGCCCTTGAAAATCATTTAAGTGATCTGAAATAGAAGTCTCTTCCTTGTACCTCAAATTCATCAAGGAATTCAACAAATACAACTTCTTATTCCCTGATTTAGAAGCATATAAACATTGTCTTCTACATATTGCTGAATAAAACCACAAACCTGCTGATGTTCAAAACTCCAATCCTCATCAGTCTTGGATTCTGGCTTCTCACTAGCAAACACAGGAAGATGCAAAATTTTCACAAATAACAGATCCTTCATTTTTCCCTTCCATAAGTGATAATTAGAGCCATTCAAACAAATCATTCTATTTGTATTTTTCTCTATCATTCAAACAAGTCAAACAACCCCTTAACCAAAGAGCTCTGATGCCACTCTGATGGGAAATTCAACAACAAATAACAATAACATCTCTAACAGAGCAATATGCAGCGGATAATCAATTTCCCAAACTTGCAAGAATCTGTGAGAAGCAACAACAAATAATCACGACAACTAAAATCACCACCACAAGGGACACAATAATTTTTAACGTGGAAAAACCTTCTCAATGTGAGAAGTAAACAACCACGGGACCAAGCCAGTATTAGAGCTCCACTATGATCAAAATATGGGTACAAGAGAGTTTTAAATATGGCATAAATTCGTGCTCAGTAACCAGTCAAAAACAGCAAGGTAACCAGCATAACAATCAGCCAAAACAATGAGAAAACAAGCATGAAATTGAGAACAAAGTTCAACAGAAAAACCAGAAAATAGTGCTACTGTCCGAGCTCGATTTCTCCCACCTCAGACCTCTGACCGATGATCCAACCGATCAGATTAAGTACCACGAGTCACGAACCTGCTGTCCAAATTTCAGCCCGATCCGATGGTGAACGAAGGAGAAATCACGAATCTAGTGTAGCTGCTCTGTTTTATGCGAAAATGGGTTTTGCTCTTCCTCTCTCACTTTTCTCTTGCCTCACTATTTGAATTCAGCTCTCTCACTTTTCTCTTGCCTCCCTATTTGAATTCAGCTCTCTCACTTACCCTAATCTGACCTCTCTCCACTTGGGTAAGTGAGACACATGGGCTTGCATATATTGGGTCTTTCTCCACATAGGAAGGGAGCACAAAACCCAACAATAAAGACATCACTACAATGCTAATGATGATAGATAGTATTGTCTAAGAGACCAATTTAAAATATATATGTATAAAAACACAAAAGTTATAATATTTATTGTCTAATTTGTAAGAGCAAAATTTCAAAAATAAATATAATTCTTAAAAAGTGATTTAAAAAAATGAAAAATTATTCTACTTTTTCTTTGTACAGTAATTTTCAATTAAATAAACAAAATAAATTCTAAGCAAAAATAATTCAACACTAAAATATCAATATAAGGATAGAATTGATAATGTAGTGTGATTTTTTTAAAAAAATATAACAATGCATATTTTTAATTTCCATTATTCAATTTACATGAACAAATAAACATAACACTATGGAGAGAGATGGTGTTGCCACATGTAGAGATTGTCAATGTGTTAAATATATTATAGATTTACTTTTATTAATTATTAAAGAAAATATAAATTATTACATCAATTATTAATTTAATTATAAAATGAATATTATATTGAACTTGTTGAATGATATGTGATAGGTTGAGTCATTCTTTTGGATAGCCTGCCGAGATGTTCCTGTCATACCCCAATTTTGTCCGGCCATATTTAAATTTTCGTAAATCTGATTTCATTTTTAATTTGCATCATACGCACAACATGACATGCATTTCATCATGAATAAAACCTAAAATGTCAGTCAGAATAAATTTATTGAAAATACAGACAAATTGGTTAAATCATTTCTCAAGAACATGTAAAATCAACGAGTAAAAAGTTTCAGAATTAAAATAACAGACACCAGTATTATTAATCTACAGTTCATGTAGTTTAACCTGGTATGTTCGTTGTATTTTTCAGCAGCTGTTTCAGTTGCATTTTGACCCGCCTGAGCCTTTTAACCGGTGCAAACTTATTTCAGAATTTGAAGAAACGCTGTATTTTTTCAATAAGTATATTTTGTGCTGATCATTTTAGTGTGTCTGATTTAATTTTTCGAGGAAATTTTTATCCGACTTATACTTATAATCGATCACTATTTTTGTTAGATTAATTATTCAACTAAAATAATTAGAATTTATTCAAATCAAAATATTTATTAGAAATTTTAAATAGGAAATTCTAAATAATAGTAATTGTTCTTTAAAAAAATTTAGCATTGGATTCCTATTTGTTTTACGGCTGGTACCTAGCACACTCATTTCCCATCACTACTTGGCCGCCCCATTTTTCAGAAACACATTTCCTCTCTCCCTCACGCTTCCTCTCTCTCACACGTTACCCTTTATTTTGAAAACACCATAACACATTCTTTATATATTCATTTTTTTTCTCTCTAACGGTAACCTTAAACCATCCAATCTCTCCTCCTTAACCTCAACAACAACCTTGTTTTTTCTACTGAAAAGCCAACTATTCATTGAAAATCTCACAAACAAAAACACAAAGAAAACAGACCTTAAAAACCAAACACCATCCTCTTTCCAATCCACCACACACCAATACCTCAAAAAAAACTCTCTTTCTCTCTGAACATAAAGAAAAAGAAAAAGGAAAAGAAAAAGAAATAAATAAAAACAGATGGTTCATCTGCTTCCTCTGGACTTCCTTCTCCACAGGCAACACCAGCTACCGCGCGTCACAAACCTACGTCGGCCACTCCTTTCCATCGCCAAACTTTCCTCTTCCTCAAAACACAACTCCGTCAACGATACAATCTCACTGCCGGCGAACACGTTACAACACAAATCGCGGCGACCACCCTCAACTCACCGCCGGAAACGATCCGTCTTCCATCGTCGGTTATCCAACAACAACAACCGCGAAACCCATCACGAAATCTCTGTTTCCTCCTTCTCAACCACCTTCGTTTCCACCTCTACATCTCCGCCGCGTCTCCCTCGACTCGCCGCCTTCGACCCTTTCCCTTTCCTCCAAAGACCCAAATCTTCCTCCGGAACACCATTTCCTACCGCACAACCACAACCCAATATCCAAAACACCGTCGCACAACATTCTTCCAACACTACGGCAACGCGTGGTCTCTTTTCAACCCCGACTTCCGTAACAACTATTAAAAGAATTGTGAGTACGGTTAGAGATTCATATCCAATTATATTGTGGTCGCAATGTTTCTCAATTCCATTTCCAGTTATGAAACCATAGCAAAGAGGTAGAAGCATGTGCGTGTCGTGGGGGTTGAATTCCATGAGTAGCTGCGGAAAAAGGGCGATGGATGCTAGGAATTTAGCAACAATGCTGAAGTTAATGTTGTTTCCTTGCCAACTCTGCTGCAGGTTTCAAACAACAAAATGGTAAGGCTACAGAACCTTCTGCTACTACTAGTTTACTTATTTATTTTACTATTTTTTATTAGTAAAACAAATTCTATTATCCTTCTAATTTTGTTTGTTTTTTTTAATAAATTATTTTGTTCTATACTTAGTTAAATATTATTTATTTATTTTTCTAAATAAGTAGTCATAATAAAAAATAAATGGAATTCACACATTGTTTGGCTAGGAATAATAAAATGGAATTTACACATTTTTGGCTATAGGTGATAAATGTACGTATTCTGCTTGCTTCATGTTTTGGTCCAAATAGCAGTAGGTGTGTATAAAGGTTCTTTGTTACATTATCATGTTAATAGATTAAATTTAGGCAGTCCATGTATTGGGTAATGCGATTATAGACTCTAGTTAGGGGTTGGAGCATTGTAAATATCATATTATGTTGTCACAAATTTTAATTTTCTTTGTAAATAAATCGGCTTTTTGATTTGCGGTTCCGTTAATCTTATTTCGTTATGGCGCCGAATTTTCGATACAACAATATGATATTTTTTGCCATATTTCGCGCTACACCCGACCCCGTGGTTGTTATGTACATACCGGTTCTGAACACATTGTAGCCAACTCATATCGATTAAATCAACTTTATCATTTATTTATTTCTCTTTATTTAAATTAATTAATTTATTAAAGTTTTGTTTAATTGATATGATTTTAATTAATTAATTATGATTAACTTGATCATTTGATACAATTAAATGATTTTGATAATTAATTTTAATTAACTTGATTAATTGATTTAACTGAATTTTGATCAATTGATTTCGTCAATTAAAAATGATCTATTTCTTCTATCACTTCGCATCATTTCAAAACCATTTCATCATTGATTCAAAATCACAATTAAACCATAAAAAAATCGTAATTCTCGATTCAATGTCGAGCCATCTTTTCACATACCCTTGTAAGTCGATCGCTTCTAGCATCGTCATCAACCTCACATAGCTTACTCTTGGACTTTCTTACAATGAGACCTATTCGGTTATTGAATAATCGAGTTGATGAGAGATGCACTCAATAAAATACAATTTATTCACAAACAACAATTCAAACCTTGATCTAATATCGAGCTTTTTTTCGAACTCAATTAAAATACATAATCACAATTAAATACTATTTCATTTACAAATGAAAAAAGAGATGGTTTTGCGTTTTCAACTCCTCTCCTCGATTATTTGAATACGAGTTCTTTTACTCGGTTAGTTGAATAATCGTCATTTCTATCCATCTAAGCACAAACAAATCGAATCATTTTATAATAAGAAACGAAAAGGGAGATGACTTTGAGTTTTCAATTTTTCTCCTCGATTATTTGAATACAAGTTCTCTTACTTGGTTAGTCAAATAATTGTCATTCCTCTATAAACCTCCAAACCCCGATTAAATCAAAATATTTTCACAGTAAGCTAAATGAAAAGGGAGTTGACTTTGAGTTTTCAACTTGACTCGTCAATTGGTCGAATACGAGTTTTCTTACTCGGTCAGTCGAACAATTGTCATTGTTCCGCAAAACATACCGTAAGTCAAATCATTCTCAATCAAAGTTATGCTAAAAGGGAGATGGTCTTGAGTTTTCAATTCCTCTTCTCAAATGCTTGGATATGAGTTGTCTTACTCAGCCGTTCGAGCATTTGTTGCTTATTCTAAAATACATGAACCATACATAAACCTATTTTCATAATCACTCAGATGAAACAGAAAGTGGTCTAGAGTCTTCTATTCCCTTTCCCGAGTATTAGGATACGAGTTGTCTTACTCGACTATCCGAGTACTCGTCATCCATTCAAAACACATTAATTATCATTAAAATCCTTTTACAATTAAGGATGAGAAAGAAGGTGGTCTAGAGTCTTCTATTCCCTTTCCCGATTATTAGGATACGAGTTGTCTTACTCGACTATCCAAGTATTCGTCGTCCATTCAAAAATACCTTAATCATCATTAAAATCCTTTTACAATTAAGGATGAAAAAGAAAGAGGTTTAGAGTCTTCTATTCCCTTTCCCGATTATTAGGATACGAGTTGTCTTACTCGGCCATCCGAGTAATTGTCATCTAATAAAATATCTTAAACACATTAAATCTATCTCTCCTTGCCCCCGTGCGACCGAAACCAATCCAACAAAACATCAAACATATCAATCCAACTTGTCACCCTCGTGTGATCAAAACTCTTTTTAGAAAGAACACTGTTAATCCTTTCTAATGCACACAATAAACTAGTGCTTAAGCCTCCGCCGAGAGTATACAAGCCAGTGTTTAGCCTTTAGAACGCGATCTACACATTTGTTCATAAAAGACACCAACCAACCTTAGTTCCCCGAACTACGAATGCTCTGATTTCCTTATTTAAGGATACGTAGGCAGGAGATTGTTGTATCTTCACGAGCACACTAATAAAAAACCTCCCCTTTACCTTTCTGAGGTTCTCATCCATTTCTATTTTCAATATTTTATAACCCATAGATAACAAACAAACATAAATTAACACACGAAATGCAAATTAGAACTAAAAGGTTCTCGTTGGGTACAACGGACATAAGGGGTGCTAATACCTTCCCCTTACGTAATCCACTCCCGAACCCGAATATGGTTGCGACGACCATTATTCCATTTCCTAAAGGTTTTATCGATATTTTCCTATTCCTTTATTGGGATAAATAAAGTTCGGTGGTGACTCTGTTCGAACGTAATATTTTGCCGCGACCATCGCGAGGAATCGTATTTTTCGAGATGCGACAGATGGAGACTCTGCTGGGGACTAGCTCCAAGCAAAAGAGAGTGAAGCCTAATTTAGTTCAGTTCCTGTATTGTGTGTTTATCTGTTATTTTTTATTCTGTCATTATTATTCTGTCATAATTATTATATTGTGATTTATTGACTATGTCTTATTTGGGGTTCTCTGGTTGGCGACACTTTGTGAGATAGGCTCTCCACCCGAGTCTGAGAAAAACCATAAGATTAAGTTGGTGGTCGTGTAGTGGGCGCCCACAAGGAGTCTTCCTTGTTGGGAAGAAATGA
Source organism: Lathyrus oleraceus (assembly GCF_024323335.1). Lineage (NCBI taxonomy): Eukaryota > Viridiplantae > Streptophyta > Magnoliopsida > Fabales > Fabaceae > Lathyrus > Lathyrus oleraceus. The sequence goes on from NC_066585.1 coordinate 49,477,881, forward strand.
AGACCCTGCCTAGAGGAGATTCTTTTGAGATATTATTGCCCGACGAGTCTTCGTCACGACGATAGTATTCTCAAATTGGATCAATGACTCTAGGGACCTTTTAACCCATTATATCCGAAGGTTATGTAGTATTAACCTACAAAGTTTCAGACTTGTTGGGTTAATACGAAAGCCCCAACCATATGAGATCCCTTGGACGTATTACTATCTTACAGTAATATTTCCAACCTCGACCTATGACTCTGAGAACCTTGTTAGAACCCTGGACTCGAGAGTCGTGTAGTAGAATCCTCATGGAGTTTTCCTTGTTGGGATAATACAAAGACCTCACCTAGACGAGATCTTCTTAAGGATACTATTGTCCGATGAGTCTTCGTCACGGCAATGACGTCCCCAAGAAATATCCATGACTCTGGGAACCTACCAACTGTAGAGCCTACCCATGGGGTTCCATTAATCAGAGATACCTGTCATTTACCCGTTATTCTGATCCATCTGAAAACACTTTGAACCTGTGATCCTAAACATGTCACTACACTCACACACATATCATTGCATCTGCAATCGTCATGCATTGCATATCATTTTTCACTAAAAAAATAAATACAAAAAACTCATCCATCCTTCGTCCATAACCTGCAATTGATTTCCCGACACTTATATCAGACTTAAAGTAGCTGTTAAAAAACCATGGATCCATTGGAGCAAAATCACATTGCATTAAGAGGAGATGTTGACTCGATGAAAAACCAGATATACCAACTTGTAAAGGCTATGATAGTTTAGAAAAGAGGGAGGACAACATTCAGCAGACTGCAATCGTAGAGAATGTTATTCCAGCTCCAGTAAATGGTCCTACCCAACTTCTACCCACCTAGATATGATCCTGATGTGCAATGTGGATATCATGCCAGAACAATAGGGCATTCAACTGAAGACTGCAATGCTTTCAAGGCTAAAGTGCAACAATTGATCGGCAAAAGGTGTAACACCCTTCTAAAATACCCCAAATATTTAATTAAAATAACAACATATCAATCAGAGTAATATGCAATCAAGGGTGTCACACAATTATTTCACACCATTCACCATAATATTTAGTCATGCTCATTATTTAATTCGAAACATAAACATTTGCACAATACGCAGCAGATAGAGATCAAATCGATCATTCAAAACATGTAACACAATACATGTAAACTGGTTCACAACCAACAATAAAACATTTAAAACATCCCATCCCGATGTTACATCTATCAGAGCATGACCCACTAAGGAGACTACACTAGACTCCAAGCACTAGCTTCTACTCAATCACTGCTCGTTACCTGAAAAATAGTTGTAAGGGTGAGTTCCTCAATCGATATAATAAGCATTATAAAATATCATGTCATGTTAAGTAATTTAACACATTAATCACCCTAATCCTATCACACATTCAGTAACGGCACCTCAACTCAAACATCATACTCAACAGTAACATATAGCATATGTATAATCTCAAATCATGCTCAACATCGACAACAAAACACACGTATAATATTGGAATACATCCATTCATATTATACGCCATACATACATTATGCCATGAGACTCCATGCAATGCGGTACCGACTATTCGTGAACATATAGTTCAACCTCACCGACCAAATCCAGGTACGGCTACCAAGCTCACTAGTCCCACTCATTTGAGACCTAGTGACTCACTCACTAATTCCTCACCATGGGAATTAGCTACCACCCCAAGGGCCATGCTATGCACGCTAATCACCTAGCATGCAAACATCAACAACAAATCCAAAATGATTTACTCACTAATTCCTCACCATGGGAATTGGCTACCACCATAACGGCCACAATACGCATGCTAATCACCTAGCAATGCAACATCAACAACAACCCAAGAATAGACATATGCTCACACTCTAAGCCATAAAACAGTCTATTCACAAATGCATACATAACTGATACATTCAAAGCATTATGCATACCATCATACATCATCAACATATGTCTCAAAACATCATATCATGTCAAATAATTCAATCACAGTATTAGCACACTCTACTAATACCTATACTGCTCAAAACAGCGGGAAATAATCCCTACTATATCACACACCGATATAGGCAACCATCAAATAGGTACACAACATTTTAAATAACATTTTTTCCACTTCTCAACAGTGTTAACCGGTTAACGCCCTGGGTTAACCGGTTAACGCAGCACAAACACGCTTCCTGCCCAAAACTTAACAGTGTTAACCGGTTAACGCCCTGGGTTAACCGGTTAACGCAGCACAAACAGCCATATCTCAGCATTCACAACAGTGTTAACCGGTTAACACCCAGGGTTAACCGGTTAACGCAGACAAAACAACAATTATTCAAAATACATAACAGTGTTAACCGGTTAACACCCTGGGTTAACCGGTTAACGCAAGACAGATGCTGTTCCTGCGCTAACACAAGGTAGAATGCAGAATTCTCCGCAATTTCCGCCGTTGGAGGACTCCCGGACCTCCGATTCCAATTCCGTAAAAAGCTATACGTTCGGGAAAACACTACCCATCCAATTACCGATTCAATTTCAGTTTTAACACAGTTTATTCATCACAATTTTTCTAGCATTCATAATCCCAATTAGGGTCAATTCAACGGCTTATCACTATCCATTACATGCTAACTCATAATACCCATTAAACGACGATAAACCCCCCTTACCTGAGTTAATCCGGCAATCTCTAAGCTCCAAGCTTTTCTCTTCTCCAACCTTTGCCCTTGCTCTTCCTCTTTGCCCTTTCTCCACTTTCCACTTTTCAGCCGCTTCTCTGTTTCACGTAAAACTCTTTTTACCAAATGGGATTCTTTTTCCTTACTTCACACTTATATATATTTTCCAATAATTATTATCCCAAAATAATAATAATAATAATCCAATAATTCCAATTATTTAATTAAATTAATAAATATAATATTAATTTAAATCAAATAATTATCTTATTTTTATTGGGGTGTTACAACTCTCCCCCACTAAAAGAGTTTTCGTCCTCGAAAACATACCTCAAGCGAATAACTCAGGATAAGACTCCTTCATCTGACTCTCAAGTTCCCAAGTCACATTGCCACCTGCTGGTCCTCCCCAAGCTACCTTCACCAAGGCAATCTCTTTACCCCGCAACTGCTTCAACTCTCGATCCTCGATCGTCATAGGTGATGTTTCAACAGTCAGGTTATCTCTCACCTGTACATCATCTACTTGGACCACATGCGACGGATCAGGAATGTACCTCCTCAACTGAGACACATGAAAAACCTCATGCAAATTCGCAAGCGACGGCGGTAAAGCGATACGATAGGCTACCTCCCCTATCCTCTCCAAAATCTGATAAGGACCAATAAATCGAGGTGTCAACTTCTTCGACTTCAAAGCTCGACCAACACCAGTTATCGGAGTGACACGAAGAAACACATGATCTCCCTCTTGAAACTCAAGTGACTTCCTCCTCTTGTCGTGATAACTCTTCTGGCGACTCTGAGCAATCCTCATCTTCTCCTGAATCATCTTAATCTTTTCCGTAGTTTGTTGAACAATCTCCGGTCCAACCACAACACTCTCACCGGACTCATACCAACATAAAGGTGTCCGACATCTCCTACCATACAAAGCTTCAAACGGTGCCATACCAATGCTCGAATGAAAACTATTGTTGTAGGTAAACTCAATCAAAGGTAAATAACAATCCCAAGCACCTCCCTTTTTCAAAACACAAGCTCTCAAAAGGTCCTCCAATGACTGAATCGTCCTCTCAGTCTGACCATCAGTCTGCGGATGATATGCAGAACTCAATCTCAGCTTAGTTCCCAAAGCCTTCTGCAAACCTTCCCAGAACTTCGATGTAAATCTAGGATCTCTGTCCGAAACAATACTCGATGGAATACCATGCAAACTTACAATTTTCTCAATATACAATTTAGCAAATCTCTCTAACGGATAATCCATTCTGATCGGAATGAAATGAGCCGATTTTGTCAATCTGTCAACAATCACCCAAATAGCTTCAAAATTCTTAATCGTCCTCGGTAAACCCGAAACAAAATCCATACTGATACTATCCCACTTCCACTCTGGAATAGCCAACGGTTGCATTAGCCCAGACGGCTTCTGATGCTCAGTCTTTGACTTCTGACAAGTCAAACAAGAATAAACAAAACTCGCAATTTCTCTTTTCATTCCCGGCCACCAAAATAACTTTTTCAAATCATGATACATCTTCGTAGCTCCAGGATGAATACTCAGGCCACTACGATGTCCTTCCTTAAGAATACTCTTCTTAAGCTCGGTAACATCTGGAATACACACCCGATTACCAAATTTCAAAACACCATTCTCATCAACTCTGAATTCACCACCTTGACCTTGATTCACTAGAGTCAACTTATCAACCAAAAGCACATCGGATTTCTGACCCTCTCTAATCTCATCCAGAATACCACTCGTTAACTTCAACATTCCCAATTTAACACTATTGTGAGTACTCTCACACACCAAACTCAAGTCTCTAAACTGCTCAATTAAATCCAATTCCCTAACCATTAACATAGACATATGTAATGATTTCCGACTCAATGCATCAGCCACTACATTTGCTTTACCCGGATGGTAATTCAAACCAAAGTCATAATCCTTCAGAAACTCTAACCATCTCCTCTGTCTCATATTCAGTTCTTTCTGATCAAACAAATACTTTAAACTTTTATGGTCACTGAAAACCTCAAATCTTGACCCGTACAAGTAATGCCTCCATAACTTCAGAACAAATACCACAGCTGCCAACTCTAAATCGTGTGTCGGATAGTTCCTCTCATGAACCCTCAGCTGTCTCGAAGCATAAGCTATAACCTGCTTATTCTGCATCAACACACCACCCAAACCCAACAATGAAGCATCACAATAAACCTCAAATGATTCCGACGAACTCGGTAATATCAGAATAGGAGCAGTAGTCAACCTTCTCTTTAACTCTTGGAAACCTTCTTCACATTTTGAGTCCCAAACAAACGCTTGCCCCTTTCTAGTCAACATCGTCAACGGTAACGCCAACTTAGAAAATCCCTCAATGAACTTCCTATAATAACCAGCCAAACCAAGGAAACTTCGAATCTCAGCAACAGACTTAGGAGCTTCCCACTTAGATACCGCTTCTATCTTAGAAGGATCAACAGCAACACCACCTCTTGAAATCACATGACCAAGAAAACTGACCTCTTCTAGCCAAAATTCACATTTAGAGAGTTTAGCAAATAACTTCTTTTCTCGTAGAACTTCTAAAACCACTCTCAAATGCTCAGCATGCTCTTCTTCAGATTTCGAATACACCAATATGTCATCAATAAACACCACAACAAACTTATCTAGGTACGGATGGAAAATCCTATTCATATACTCCATAAATACTCCAGGCGCATTAGTCACACCAAAAGGCATTACAGAATACTCATAATGTCCATACCTTGTTCTGAAAGCAGTCTTCTGAATATCCTCAGTTTTCACACGTATCTGATGATACCCAGATCTCAAATCTATCTTGCTGAACACACTCGCACCAACCAACTGATCCATCAAATCATCAATCCTCGGCAAAGGATACCGATTCTTGATCGTCACTTTATTCAGTTGCCTGTAGTCCACACACAACCTCATAGTACCTTCTTTCTTCTTAACCAATAACACTGGTGCACCCCACGGCGACACACTCGGACGAATAAATTTCTTATCCAGCAGATCTTCCAACTGACTCTTCAATTCAGTTAACTCAACAGCAGACATACGATACGGAGCCATCGATATCGGTCTAGTACTAGGTACCAAATCGATCGAGAACTCAACTTCACGCTCTGGCGGTAATTCATTCACTTCTTCCGGAAACACATCAGGAAAATCACACACCACGGCTAGATCGCAAATCACCAGTTTATCTTTAGCCTCCAAAGTCGCTAACAGCATAAACAACTCTGCCCCATCTGCTACTTCCTCATTCACCTGCCTTGCTGATAGAAACAAACTCTTTCCTTCCTCAATCTCAGGAAAGATCACAGTCTTATCAAAACAGTTGATATAGACTCGGTTAAACACCAACCAGTTCATACCCAGAATAACATCAATTTGCACTAATGGAAGACACACTAGGTCCATCCCAAAGTCTCTACCAAAAATACTCAAAGGACAATTTAAACAAACTGAAGTAGTAGTCACTGAACCCTTCGCAGGAGTATCAATCACCATACTTCCATGCATCTCAGATATCTCTAACTTAAGTTTCACAGCACAATCCAAAGATATAAAGGAATGAGTCGCACCTGTGTCAATAATAGCTACAAGAGGAAAGCCATTAATATAACACGTACCTCGGATCAAACGATCATCTGCAAAAGTCTTAGAACCCGATAGAGCAAAGACCTTGCCTCCCGACTGGTTCTCTTTCTTCGGCTTAGGACACTGTGGACTGATATGACCCACCTCTCCACAGTTGAAGCAAGTCAGAGTCTTCAACCGGCACTCTGCAGCCCAATGACCACCTTTTCCACACTTGAAACACTTCCTCTCAGCACTGGTACACTCATGAACACGATGTCCAGCCTGACCACATCTGTAACACTTAGCAGGGGCACTAGAGTCTCCCCCACTAGGCCTCTTCATCCCACTCTGTCTCTGGAAACCTTTGCCAGCTGCATACGGTTTCCCACGATCATTCTGATTCTTGCCTTTCCTATCAACCCTCTGCTGATAGCTCTCCGCTCTGGCTTTGGAATCTTGTTCAAAAATCCTGCAACAGTCAACCAAATCAGAAAACACTCTAATCCGCTGATATCCAATAGCCTGCTTGATCTCGGGACGTAACCCGTTCTCAAACTTCACACATTTCGAAAATTCTCCAGTAGCCTCATTATAGGGAGTGTAATACTCCGACAGCTCTGTGAACTTAGCAGCATACTCCGTAACAGACCTGTTACCCTGCTTCAATTCTAAGAACTCTATCTCTTTCTTTCCTCTGACATTCTCTGGAAAGTACTTCCTCAGGAATCTCTCTCTGAACACTGCCCAAGTGATCTCAGCATTCCCAGCAGCTTCCAACTCAGTGCGGGTAGCAACCCACCAATCATCAGCTTCCTCTGACAGCATATGCGTACCGAACCTGACCTTCTGGCTATCGGCACATTCAGTCACTCGGAAGATTCTCTCGATCTCCTTCAACCACTTCTGAGCGCCATCTGGATCGTATGCTCCCTTGAACATTGGAGGATTGTTCTTCTGGAACTCACTCAGTTGACGAGCAGCTCCCATTCCCACAACATTCGGGTTCCCTCCAAGTACTCCAGCTAGCATACCCAGAGCCTCAGCAATCGCAACATCATCTCTACCTCTTCCAGCCATCTCTATTCTGAAAACCCAACAAGCTAAAACAATAAGTACTGATAGGGTTACACAACACCTATCCCGTACAGGGGAAACAGAATAATTACGACTCGACTCGACCGACTATGCTCTGATACCACTAATGTAACACCCTTCTAAAATACCCCAAATATTTAATTAAAATAACAACATATCAATCAGAGTAATATGCAATCAAGGGTGTCACACAATTATTTCACACCATTCACCATAATATTTAGTCATGCTCATTATTTAATTCGAAACATAAACATTTGCACAATACGCAGCAGATAGAGATCAAATCGATCATTCAAAACATGTAACACAATACATGTAAACTGGTTCACAACCAACAATAAAACATTTAAAACATCCCATCCCGATGTTACATCTATCAGAGCATGACCCACTAAGGAGACTACACTAGACTCCAAGCACTAGCTTCTACTCAATCACTGCTCGTTACCTGAAAAATAGTTGTAAGGGTGAGTTCCTCAATCGATATAATAAGCATTATAAAATATCATGTCATGTTAAGTAATTTAACACATTAATCACCCTAATCCTATCACACATTCAGTAACGGCACCTCAACTCAAACATCATACTCAACAGTAACATATAGCATATGTATAATCTCAAATCATGCTCAACATCGACAACAAAACACACGTATAATATTGGAATACATCCATTCATATTATACGCCATACATACATTATGCCATGAGACTCCATGCAATGCGGTACCGACTATTCGTGAACATATAGTTCAACCTCACCGACCAAATCCAGGTACGGCTACCAAGCTCACTAGTCCCACTCATTTGAGACCTAGTGACTCACTCACTAATTCCTCACCATGGGAATTAGCTACCACCCCAAGGGCCATGCTATGCACGCTAATCACCTAGCATGCAAACATCAACAACAAATCCAAAATGATTTACTCACTAATTCCTCACCATGGGAATTGGCTACCACCATAACGGCCACAATACGCATGCTAATCACCTAGCAATGCAACATCAACAACAACCCAAGAATAGACATATGCTCACACTCTAAGCCATAAAACAGTCTATTCACAAATGCATACATAACTGATACATTCAAAGCATTATGCATACCATCATACATCATCAACATATGTCTCAAAACATCATATCATATCAAATAATTCAATCACAGTATTAGCACACTCTACTAATACCTATACTGCTCAAAACAGCGGGAAATAATCCCTACTATATCACACACCGATATAGGCAACCATCAAATAGGTACACAACATTTTAAATAACAATTTTTCCACTTTTCAACAGTGTTAACCGGTTAACGCCCTGGGTTAACCGGTTAATGTAACACCCTTCTAAAATACCCCAAATATTTAATAAAAATAACAATAACAAATATATATCAGAGTAATTATGCACCAAGGGTGTCACACAACACTTCACACATTTCACCATAAAATTCAGTCATGCTCCTTATTTAATTCAAAATAACATTTTTGCATAATTCGCAGCGGATAGAAATCAAATCAACCATTCAAAACATATAACAGATTACATGTAAAATTATTCAACAATTAAAAACATCCCGTCCCGATGTTACATCTATCAGAGCATGACCCACTACGGAGACTACACTAGACTCCAAGCACTAGCTTCTACTCAATCACAGCTCGTTACCTGAAAAATAGTTGTAAGGGTGAGTTCCTCAATCGATATAATAAGCATTATAAATCATCATGTAATGCTAAGTAAATTCACACATTTCATCACCCTAATCGTAACATACATCCAGTAACGGCACATCAACTCAATCATCATACTTAATATCAACACAATTCCACTCCTCAATTAAATTAAATATCCATACAACAAGCCCACAAAATGCAACTCTAATGAGACTCGACTCGTCATGCATGTGGTACCATTCGGAGTAAAACTCCCAACTTAAAATCATTGCCATTTTATTGGGCATCAAGGCATAAGCCTTCAACTTTCAACTTAAAATTTTGCCAATCCAGGCCAACGTGGTGTGAGCAAAGCTCCGACTTAATGCATATGAATGTACATGGCATACACGACTCTAAACTGTCGACAACATAATAAGAATAGCCATACAACAATGTTTTCAACAAAATCAACTTATAATCAACTTTGGCTCACCAAGCCTACAACTCAGTATTTTCAACAACTTTAACACAACTTATCAACATATTTGTATCAACACTTCATAACATAAACTCAACAAAGTTACTCATCAAAATTAACGATAATAGGCCAATAACCAATTATGTTCACAACATTAAAATATCAATTTTTTCCAATTTCCAACAGTGTTAACCGGTTAACGCCCTGGGTTAACCGGTTAACGCAGGACAAAACACACTTTCTGGCAAAACGCAACAGTGTTAACCGGTTAACGCCCTGGGTTAACCGGTTAACGCAGGCAAAACAGCACATTTCCACAAAATATAACAGTGTTAACCGGTTAACACCCTGGGTTAACCGGTTAACGCAGACAAAACAGCAGTTCCTGCGCTAACACAAGGCAGAATGCAGAGTTCTCCGCATTTTCCGTCGTTGGAGGACTTCCGGACCTCCGATTCAACTTCCGTAAAAAGCTACATTATCGAAAAATCACGACACATACAATTATCGATTCAATTTCAGTTTTCATACAACTTATTCATCACAATTTTCTCAGCATCCTAAATTCCAATTAGGGTCAATTCACGGTCTATCACTACCCATTACATGCTATCCCATAATACCCATTAAACGACGATAAACCCCCCTTACCTGAGAAAATCCGGCAATCTCTAAGCTTCGAGCTTTTCCGTTCTTCAACCTTTGCTCTCTAGCTCTTCCTCTTTGCCCTTTCTCCACTTTTCACCTTTCAGCCGCTTCTCTGTTTCACGTGAAAACTCTTTACCAATACTGAAAACCCTTTTTCCTTATTCCAACTTATATATTTTCCAATAATTATTATTCCAATTAATAATAATAATAATAATCCAATAATTCAATTTATTTAATTAAATTAATAAATATATTATTAACTTAATTTAAATAATTCTCTTATTTTATTCGGGGTGTTACAACTCTCCCTCACTAAAAGAGTTTTCGTCCTCGAAAACATACCTCAAGCAAATAACTCTGGATAAGACTCTTTCATCTGACTCTCCAGTTCCCAAGTCACATTGCCACCTGCTGGTCCTCCCCAAGCTACTTTCACTAAGGCAATCTCTTTACCCCGCAACTGCTTCAACTCTCGATCCTCAATCCTCATAGGCGATATTTCAACAGTCAGGTTATCTCTCACCTGTACATCATCTACTTGGATCACATGCGACGGATCATGAATGTACCTCCTCAACTGAGACACATGAAAAACCTCATGCAAATTCGCGAGCGACGGCGGTAAAGCGATACGATAGGCCACCTCCCCTATCCTCTCCAAAATCTGATAAGGACCAATAAATCGAGGAGTCAACTTCTTTGACTTCAAAGCTCGACCAACCCCCGTTATCGGAGTAACACGGAGAAACACATGATCTCCCTCTTGAAACTCAAGTGACTTCCTTCTCTTGTCATGATAACTCTTCTGACGACTCTGAGTAATTCTCATCTTCTCCTGAATCATCTTAATCTTTTCTGTAGTCTGTTGAACAATCTCCGGTCCAACCACAACACTCTCACCGGACTCATACCAACATAAAGGTGTCCGACATCTCCTACCATACAAAGCTTCAAACGGCGCCATACCAATGCTCGAATGAAAACTATTGTTGTAGGTAAACTCAATCAAAGGTAAATAACAATCCCAAGCACCTCCCTTTTCCAAAACACAAGCTCTAAAAAGATCCTCTAGTGACTGAATCGTTCTCTCAGTCTGACCATCAGTCTGCAGATGATATGCAGAACTCAATCTCAGCTTAGTTCCCAAAGCCTTCTGCAAACCTTCCCAGAATTTCGATGTAAATCTAGGATCTCTGTCTGAAACAATACTCGACGGAATACCATGCAAACTTACAATTTTCTCAATATACAGCTCAGCTAATTTCTCTAACGGATAGTCCATTCTGATCGGAATGAAATGAGCCGACTTTGTCAATCTGTCAACAATCACCCAAATAGCTTCAAAATTCTTAATTGTTCTCGGTAACCCAGGAACAAAATCCATACTGATACTATCCCACTTCCACTCTGGAATAGCCAACGGTTGCATTAGCCCAGACGGCTTCTGATGCTCAATCTTTGACTTCTGACAAGTCAAACAGGAATAAACAAAACTCGCAATTTCTCTTTTCATTCCCGGCCACCAAAATAACTTTTTCAAATCATGATACATCTTCGTAGCTCCAGGATGAATACTCAGGCCACTACGATGTCCTTCTTCAAGAATACTCTTCTTAAGTTCGATAACATCCGGAATACACACCCGATTACCAAATTTCAAAACATCATTCTCATCAACTCTGAATTCGCCACCTTGACCTTGATTCACTAGAGTCAACTTATCAACCAAAAGCACATCGGATTTCTGACCCTCTCTGATCTCATCCAGAATACCACTTGTTAACTTCAACATTCCCAATTTAACACTAGTGTGAGTACTCTCACACACCAAACTCAAGTCTCTAAACTGCTCAATTAAATCCAATTCTTTAACCATTAGCATAGACATATGTAATGATTTCCGACTCAATGCATCAGCCACTACGTTTGCTTTACCCGGGTGGTAATTCAAACCAAAGTCATAATCCTTCAGAAACTCTAACCATCTTCTCTGTCTCATATTCAGCTCTTTCTGATCAAACAAATACTTTAAACTTTTATGGTCACTGAAAACCTCGAATCTTGACCCGTACAAGTAATGCCTCCATAACTTCAGAACAAACACCACAGCCGCCAACTCTAAATCGTGCGTCGGATAGTTCCTCTCATGAACCCTCAGCTGTCTTGAAGCATAAGCTATAACCTGCTTATTCTGCATCAACACGCCACCCAAACCCAACAATGAAGCATCACAGTAAACCTCAAACGATTTTGACGAACTCGGTAATATCAGAATAGGAGCAGTAGTTAACCTTTTCTTTAACTCTTGGAAACCTCCTTCACATTTTGAGTCCCAAACAAACGCTTGCCCCTTTCTAGTCAACATCGTCAATGGTAACGCCAACTTAGAAAATCCCTCAATGAACTTTCTATAATAACCAGCCAAACCAAGGAAACTTCGAATCTCAGCAACAGACTTCGGAGCTTCCCACTTAGATACCGCTTCTATCTTGGAAGGATCAACAGCAACACCACCTCTTGAAATCACATGACCAAGAAAACTAACCTCTTCTAACCAAAATTCACACTTGGACAGTTTAGCAAATAACTTCTTTTCTCGTAGAATTTCTAAAACCACTCTCAAATGCTCAGCATGCTCTTCTTCAGACTTCGAGTACACCAAAATATCATCAATAAACACCACCACAAACTTGTCTAGGTACGGATGGAAAATCCTATTCATATACTCCATAAATACTCCAGGCGCATTAGTCACACCAAAAGGCATTACACAATACTCATAATGTCCATACCTTGTTCTGAAAGCAGTCTTCTGAATATCCTCAGTTTTCACACGTATCTGATGATACCCAGATCTCAAATCTATTTTGCTGAACACACTTGCACCAACCAACTGATCCATCAAATCATCAATCCTCGGCAAAGGATACCGATTCTTGATCGTCGCTTTATTCAGTTGCCTGTAGTCCACACACAACCTCATAGTACCTTCTTTCTTCTTAACCAATAACACTGGTGCACCCCACGGTGACACACTCGGAGGAATAAATTTCTTATCCAACAGATCTTCCAACTGACTCTTCAATTCAGTTAATTCAACAGCAGACATACGGTACGGAGCCATCGATATCGGCCTAGTACCAGGCACCAATTCAATCGAGAACTCCACTTCGCGCTCTGGCGGTAATTCGTTCACTCCTTCCGGAAACACATCAGGAAAATCACACACCACGGCTAGATCGCCAATCACCAGTTTATCTTTAGCCTCCAAAGTCGCTAACAGCATAAACAACTCTGCCCCATCAGCTACTGCCTCATTCACTTGCCTTGCTGATAGAAACAAACTCTTTCCTTCCTCAATTTCAGGAAAGACCACGGTCTTATCAAAACAATTGATAGAAACTCGGTTAAACACCAACCAGTTCATACCCAGAATAACATCAATCTGCACTAGTGGAAGACACACTAGGTCCATCCCAAAGTCTCTACCAAAAATACTCAAAGGACAATTTAAACAAACCGAAGTAGTAGTCACTGAACCCTTCGCAGGAGTATCAATTACCATACTACCAAACATCTCAGATATCTCTAACTTAAGTTTCACAGCACAATCCAAAGATATAAAGGAATGAGTCGCACCTGTGTCAATAATAGCTACAAGAGGAAAGCCATTAATATAACACGTACCTCGGATAAGTCTGTCCTCACTGGAGGTTTGAGTTCCGGTTAATGCGAACACCTTTCCAGTCTGAGATTTCTTTGGCTTCTGACACTGACTTCCAATATGCCCTTCTTCGCCGCAATTAAAACAAATCATTTCCTTGTGCTTGCAATCAACTATTGCATGACCAGTCTTACCACAACGAAAACATCTCTTTACTTCAGCAGTGCATACATTACTCTTATGACCAGCCTGACCACATTTGAAGCAAACTATACCAGCAGGAGTACCTCCCCCACTAGTCCTCTGAGCCGGAGCAGCTCCTTGTTTCCCTTTTCTCGCTGGAGTATCATACGGCTTGCCACGGTTTTGATGTTGCTTGCCCCTGCGGTCACTGACAATCTTGTAATGAGCATTATTGTCTTCTTCAAATATCCTGCAGCTATCAACCAATTCAGTAAAAATGCGTATCTTCTGATACCCAACAGCCTTCTTAATTTCAGAGCGCAGTCCATTTTCAAACTTGATGCACTTTGAAAATTCAGCACCAGCACCAGTGTAATGAGGATAAAATTTGGACAGCTCCACAAATTTCGCAGCATAATCAGTGACAGACATGTTTCCTTGCTTCAGCTCAAGGAACTCAATTTCCTTCTTACCACGGACATCTTCCGGATAATACTTTCTCATGAATTCCCTACGGAATACATCCCAAGTAATGACTTCACCTGCCACGGTCAACCTCTCGTGAGTCTCTAGCCACCAGTCATCAGCTTCGACTGCTAGCATGTGAGTACCATACCGAACCTTCTGAGCTGGAGTGCAATCCATAACACGGAAGATTCTCTCAATCTCTTTCAACCATCCCAAGGCTGCATCTGGATCATGTTTCTCTTTAAACACCGGCGGATTCTCTCTTTGAAAAGTCGCCAAGCTACGTGATCCAGCATCACCACCAGCATTTGGCAAGTTCTGCACAGCTTGTGCCATTGCTTGCATTGCGGCAGCCATTGCAGCATCATTCCTTCCAGCCATTCCAACTTATCAATACAACACAACTTAAAAGTTAGATTAGTAACAATACACAATTGTTAGACAGTAACGACACGACAACTGGCCGGACAGACCGACCTGCTCTGATACCACTAATGTAACACCCTTCTAAAATACCCCAAATATTTAATAAAAATAACAATAACAAATATATATCAGAGTAATTATGCACCAAGGGTGTCACACAACACTTCACACATTTCACCATAAAATTCAGTCATGCTCCTTATTTAATTCAAAATAACATTTTTGCATAATTCGCAGCGGATAGAAATCAAATCAACCATTCAAAACATATAACAGATTACATGTAAAATTATTCAACAATTAAAAACATCCCGTCCCGATGTTACATCTATCAGAGCATGACCCACTACGGAGACTACACTAGACTCCAAGCACTAGCTTCTACTCAATCACAGCTCGTTACCTGAAAAATAGTTGTAAGGGTGAGTTCCTCAATCGATATAATAAGCATTATAAATCATCATGTAATGCTAAGTAAATTCACACATTTCATCACCCTAATCGTAACATACATCCAGTAACGGCACATCAACTCAATCATCATACTTAATATCAACACAATTCCACTCCTCAATTAAATTAAATATCCATACAACAAGCCCACAAAATGCAACTCTAATGAGACTCGACTCGTCATGCATGTGGTACCATTCGGAGTAAAACTCCCAACTTAAAATCATTGCCATTTTATTGGGCATCAAGGCATAAGCCTTCAACTTTCAACTTAAAATTTTGCCAATCCAGGCCAACGTGGTGTGAGCAAAGCTCCGACTTAATGCATATGAATGTACATGGCATACACGACTCTAAACTGTCGACAACATAATAAGAATAGCCATACAACAATGTTTTCAACAAAATCAACTTATAATCAACTTTGGCTCACCAAGCCTACAACTCAGTATTTTCAACAACTTTAACACAACTTATCAACATATTTGTATCAACACTTCATAACATAAACTCAACAAAGTTACTCATCAAAATTAACGATAATAGGCCAATAACCAATTATGTTCACAACATTAAAATATCAATTTTTTCCAATTTCCAACAGTGTTAACCGGTTAACGCCCTGGGTTAACCGGTTAACGCAGGACAAAACACACTTTCTGGCAAAACGCAACAGTGTTAACCGGTTAACGCCCTGGGTTAACCGGTTAACGCAGGCAAAACAACACATTTCCACAAAATATAACAGTGTTAACCGGTTAACACCCTGGGTTAACCGGTTAACGCAGACAAAACAGCAGTTCCTGCGCTAACACAAGGCAGAATGCAGAGTTCTCCGCATTTTCCGCCGTTGGAGGACTTCCGGACCTCCGATTCAACTTCCGTAAAAAGCTACATTATCGGAAAATCACGACACATACAATTATCGATTCAATTTCAGTTTTCATACAACTTATTCATCACAATTTTCTCAGCATCCTAAATTCCAATTAGGGTCAATTCACGGTCTATCACTACCCATTACATGCTATCCCATAATACCCATTAAACGACGATAAACCCCCCTTACCTGAGAAAATCCGGCAATCTCTAAGCTTCGAGCTTTTCCGTTCTTCAACCTTTGCTCTCTAGCTCTTCCTCTTTGCCCTTTCTCCACTTTTCACCTTTCAGCCGCTTCTCTGTTTCACGTGAAAACTCTTTACCAATACTGAAAACCCTTTTTCCTTATTCCAACTTATATATTTTCCAATAATTATTATTCCAATTAATAATAATAATAATAATCCAATAATTCAATTTATTTAATTAAATTAATAAATATATTATTAACTTAATTTAAATAATTCTCTTATTTTATTCGGGGTGTTACAGTTAACGCAGCACAAACATGCTTCCTGCCCAAAACTTAACAGTGTTAACCGGTTAACGCCCTGGGTTAACCGGTTAACGCAGCACAAACAACCATATCTCAGCATTCACAACAGTGTTAACCGGTTAACACCCTGGGTTAACCGGTTAACGCAGACAAAACAACAATTATTCAAAATACATAACAGTGTTAACCGGTTAACACCCTGGGTTAACCGGTTAACGCAAGACAGAAGCTGTTCCTGCGCTAACACAAGGTAGAATGCAGAATTCTCCGCAATTTCCGCCGTTGGAGGACTCCCGGACCTCCGATTCCAATTCCGTAAAAAGCTATACGTTCGGGAAAACACTACCCATCCAATTACCGATTCAATTTCAGTTTTAACACAGTTTATTCATCACAATTTTTCCAGCATTCATAATCCCAATTAGGGTCAATTCAACGGCTTATCACTACCCATTACATGCTAACTCATAATACCCATTAAACGACGATAAACCCCCCTTACCTGAGTTAATCCGGCAATCTCTAAGCTCCAAGCTTTTCTCTTCTCCAACCTTTGCCCTTGCTCTTCCTCTTTGCCCTTTCTCCACTTTCCACTTTTCAGCCGCTTCTCTGTTTCACGTAAAACTCTTTTTACCAAATGGGATTCTTTTTCCTTACTTCACACTTATATATATTTTCCAATAATTATTATCCCAAAATAATAATAATAATAATCCAATAATTCCAATTATTTAATTAAATTAATAAATATAATATTAATTTAAATCAAATAATTATCTTATTTTTATTGGGGTGTTACAAAAGGTACATATCCTTTTCAGAAGGAAGCCAGGTGGTGCACGTAAACCTCTCGTCAGAATGAGTTCAAAGATTTCATAGAGTATCTCCTAATGACGGTAGTTCAGACAGGAAGACATCCCCAACACTGGCAATTGTTGGACTGATTTGTTTCTATTTATGCATTTTGTAGTTTCTTTGTTGTTAAAAGATGTTTGTGTTTAAACATTGTTATTTTTAATGGTAATATTAATGAAGTAATGATGCATGTTTTGAATTAATTATCTCGCATTCGCTCATTTTTCTTCTCTTTTATCAAAAATAAAAATACATCAGTGTTTCTCCCATTCACTTTTCTTTATCATAACTTTTGTTTTAGAAAAGATTTAAGGGAGGATGACGAAAATAAAATATCCATAATTGTTGACTGTATGCTTTCGGATAAAATCCTACTGATGATGTACAGGCATTGTTTCAAATCCCCAAATACTGGAGAGATAAGGAGTTAATCTCTATTCAACCACTTCGAGCCTAGAAGTAGGAGTTTCTTTCGGATCTAAAAAACCTTACATTAAACCTGGGGCAGGGTAGTGTTCAGTTAATCTAACTACACATTCGGATTACAAGACGAAATATCCTGTTTGAGGATCAACCACATGATATTCTTCGCACACATCCTGAAGTGTCGAAGGAACCTTGCAAAATCCAAAAGTTATGTTGGTTGTTCTCCGAATGACCACTAACTTGGCAGTCACAAATTCTCAAAAAAAAAAAGAATCAAAGAAAAGCCCGCTAAGTTGATATCGAGGCAATCCCGATGGACTAAAGCTTCAAAAAGCGGTCCATGCAAAAGTTAGGGATCAAAACAAAGATCAAAGGAGGTCACAAAAACCCTCGACAAAATAAAAACAAGATTTAGTGACCACCATATCCAAATCAGAAAGGTCACCAACATCCATAAAGAGCGAAATAAGTGATTGTCATTTCAAAAAGATCTTACACTGCTGAAGTCTCGTAAGAGTAAGTGTGTGTCGAATTAATTGAACGTAGGAGTGGAGATCATCATGAAGAAGGGGTGGGTTAAAATAAACTTTGAGCCTTATATCCTTTTGTTTCAATAACCATGAACCAAGCCACGTTACAACCCTCAAAAGACCTAATTGAGGCAGGGTTATTCCCGAAAGCATATTACAGCAAAGTTGTGTAAACTGACTCCTAAAGATTTACTAATATTCAACATCCATGTCATTATTCTCTCTGTGTCTTTCATACTTTAAATTGCTAAATCAGCATTACATTTGGACACACGGTCCACTCGTCACATACTATCACATCATTCCAATAAATGATTCTTTTTCAAAACATGCATGAATATCGCATTAAAATTACCATTTATAAGCGAACAATTTTAATTGCAATTCAGTACTCGACATCATTGAAATTTCAACAAAAAGCAACCAGTGGAACTTAATCATTCACCAGAATCAAGACTACCTCAGAACCTATGAATATGGGGCATTGCCACTTAAACATCAGTTGATCATAAGAAGATTGCTCCAAGAATTGGTCAGTCTTAAACAGTCTCCAACATCTGTTAATAAATGTGCAAGTCATTTCAAGAATCATTTGATCCATAGTAAATCATCTCAAGACTCTATTAACTAGGGGCAGATCACCTAGAGGTTCTGGTGGCCAGGAGCAGACCCCTTCAATGTTCAGTTAGGGTGAGTTAAGTCGCTTCAACGCTCATACCGGGGCAAGCTACCTCAAGAGCACAGAAAAGTCAACCACTCCAAGGGTCGGTTAACCAAGGATAAGTCCTTTCATGGATCAAAATTCTGGGGCAATCCATCTCCAAATTATGGTACAATTGCTTTCAAAATCCTTTCGAGGTAAACATTTTGCATAGACCCATCACATTGGAGCAAGATGAGCCATACAGGAGCGAGTCCTATCCATGTTTTCAAGCAGTTCAAGCGAAAGCTTTTTCGCACGTCATCAACTGCAGAGTTCAAGATGAGTGTCGGGGAATTACGCTATCACCCCATAAAATAACCTTTTGACAGACAAAAGCCTTTCTGCAAAAAAAACCTTCTCTTCCAATACCCGCGCATGGGCATTTTGGAAACCTTCCAATCATTACATAAATCATCATCATGCATTAGTCATGTCGCTTTGCTCTAGCATAAAACCATGCATATCATATCATTTATCAGGCATAACCCATAACATGAACCTGACATCAAAAAGCCTTGAAACCCAAAATCTGACGCCAAAGTCCAATTCTCGTTTGGCAAATTATTTCAAAGCCCAGTTCCCGTCTGGCAATTTATTTCAAAGCCCAGTTCCTGTCTGGAAAACCGTTTCAAAGTCCAGTTCCCGTCTGGAAACTTATTTCAAAAGCCCAGTTCCCGTCTGGCAAATCTTTTTCAAAAAATCCAGTTCTCGTCTGGAAATTTATTTCAAAAGTCCAGTTCTCGTCTGGAAATTTATTTCAAAACCCAGTTCCCGTCTGGCAAATTCATTTCAAAGCCCTGTTTCCGTCTGGCAATTTATTTCAAAGTCAAGTTCTCGTCTGGCAACTTATTCCAAGGTCCAGTTCCCGTCTGGCAAACTATATAAAAAATCAGTTCTTGTACGGCAAATCATTTTCCAAATACCAGTTCTCGTCTGGTAAATTATCTCTTAATACCAGCTCTCGTCTGGTAGGTCACCTATTTCGATACCAGTTCTCGTCTGGTAGTCAATTATTTTCACCAGTTCTCGTCTGGTAGCCTACTTTAAAAATTAGTTCTTGTCTGACCAACAAAAACAAATTCAATCCCGTCTGACATTTCAATTATTTTCACCAGTTCACATCTGGTAACATATCCTTCAAGTGCTATCCTTATCTGGCGGTTCAATCTCCTTCACCAGTTCTCATCTGGCAGTTCCCATTTAAAGTCCAACCTCATTGGCAATCAAGAATTAAATCCTACAAAAACATCCAATTACCCAGTTGCATTCCCACATGCATCACAGGAATCACTCATAAATGGTTTTCCTACCAAACAGAAAATTCGAAAAAACAGTCATATCAATCATCAGCATACTTATGCATAACCTTATACAAAATAAAAATCATTCGCATTCCTACATGCACAGCCAAATATCCCCAGCAATTGCATACTTGCATGCATCTCATGCATCATACCATGCATGGTATTCCCACCTAAAGTGGAACATCATATAAAAATCAAATGCAAAATATCAGGATCCAAGGTCATTTATGTGTATCTTGGACATTTCTCATTTCCGAATAAAGTTATTACCCTGCATATGCTCGTGGGATTATATCTCAGTAAATCATTTTTCGACTTTACGATTAATAATGATATTCCCAGCAATTTTCTTTACAATCATAGCTCCCCAAGCAGAGGTTACCCTAAAAAGTATCTTATGAGCTTTTTCCCCTGCAAAGCATTTCCAGTATGTCTCCCTCAAAAGGAGTCTTTTCTTAAAGTTCCCCCAACAGACGAATATTCGAGATACTGCTTCATTTATCTGAAGAATCTCGTCTCTCTATTTGAGATACTCCTTCATCAATTTGAAGAATCTCATTTGTTTTCAGAGATACTGCTCTAAGTATCCTCGGAGAGTCTTAGATTCAATTAAGGTATTTTTCCCTTGCTGGAACATCTTAATTCTATAATATAAGATGTTGCTTCGACCCAATACAGAGAATCTCACTTTTACTGTTTGAGATGCTGCTTCATCAATATGAAGAGTCTCATTTCAGATTTTTTTAGAGATACTCTATGTATCCTCGAAGAGTCTTAGATTCGATTAAGGTATCTTTCCCTTGCTGGAATATCCTAATTCTATCAGATAAGATGCTGTTTCGACTCGATACAGAGAATCTCACTTTTACTGTTTGAGATGCTGCTTCATCAATATGAAGAGACTCATTTCATATTTTTTTAGAGATACTGCTCTATGTATCCTCGGAGAGTCTTAGATTCAATTAAGGTATTTTTCCCTTGCTGGAACATCTTAATTCTATCATATAAGATGCTGCTTTGACCCGATACAAAGAATCTCACTTTTACTGTTTGAGATGCTGTTTCATCAATATGAAGAGTCTCGTTTCATATTTTTTTAGAGATACTGCTCTAATATCCTTGGAGAGTCTTAGATTCAATTAAGGTATTTTTCCCTTGCTGGAATGTCCTAATTCTATCAGATAAGATGTTGTTTTGACTCGATATAGAGAATCTCACTTTTACTCTTTGAGATGCTGCTTCATCAATATGAAGAGTCTCATTTCAGATATTGATTTTAGAGATACTGCTCTAATATCCTCGGAGAGTCTTAGATTCAATTAAGGTATCTTTCCCTTGCTGGAATATCTTAATTCTATCATATAAGATGCTATTTCGACTCGATACAGAGAATCTCATTTTTACTATTTGAGATGCTGCTTCATCAATATGAAGAGTCTCATTCCAGATTTCTTTTAGAGATACTGCTCTAATATCCTCGAAGAGTCTTAGATTCAATTAAGGTATCTTTCCCTTGCTAGAACATCTTAATTCTATCATATAAGATGTTGCTTCGACTCGATACAGAGAATCTCATTTTATCTGTTTGAGATACTGCTTCATTTATCCGAAGAATCTCATTTATCTGTATGAGATATTGTTTCATTCTTTTGAAGAATCTCATTTGTCTTCAAGATACTGCTCCAGTATCCTCTGAGAGTCTTAGATACGATTGAGGTATCATTCCCTTGTTGGAATATCTCGATTATATCATATAAGAAACTGCTTCGTTGATCCCCAGAGAATATCATGTTTTCTGTTCAAGACACTGTTCTGCTGATTTTCTAGAAAGTCTTAGATGCAGTTGAGGTATCATTCCATTACCGGAATATCTCGATTATGACACCCAAGATACTGTTCTGACGATTCCCAGAGAGTCTCGACTGTTTCATTTTACCTTTTTGATCATTTTTATTACTGTATTTCCTACTGCATTTTCTTTTTTGCATTTTTTCCTTGCATTTCAAAGGACAAAATTTGGGTATTTTCGTATTTAATTACCTTCCACTACGAATGTATGAAGACTGGTGTCGTTCTTACCTTCTGGTTCAAGTTAATTAAATAGGGGCAGCTGCCATACCCCAATTTTGTCCGGCCATATTTAAATTTTCGTAAATCTGATTTCATTTTTAATTTGCATCATACGCACAGCATGACATGCATTTCATCATGAATAAAACCTAAAATATCAGTCAGAATAAATTTATTGAAAATACAGACAAATTGGTTAAATCATTTCTCAAGAACATGTAAAATCAGCGAGTAAAAAGTTTCAGAATTAAAATAACAGACACCAGTATTATTAATCTACAGTTTATGTAGTTTAACCTGGTATGTTCGTTGTATTTTTCAGCAGCTGTTTCAGTTGCATTTTGACCCGCCCGAGCCTTTTAACCGGTGCAAACTTATTTCAGAATTTGAAGAAACGTTGTATTTTTCAATAAGTATATTTTGTGCTGATCATTTTAGTGTGTCTGATTTAATTTTTCGAGGAAATTTTTATCCGACTTATATTCATAATCGATCACTGTTTTTGTTAGGTTAATTATTCAACTAAAATAATTAGAATTTATTCAAATCAAAATATTTATTAGAAATTTTAAATAGGAAATTCTAAATAATAGTAATTGTTTTTAAAAAAAATTTAGCACTGGATTCCTATTTGTTTTACAGCTGGTACCTAGCACACTCATTTCCCATCACTACTTGGCCGCCCCATTTTTCAGAAACACATTTCCTCTCTTCCTCACGCTTCCTCTCTCTCACACGTTACCCTTCATTTTGAAAACACCATAACACATTCTTTATATATTCATTTTTTTCTCTCTAACGGTAACCTTAAACCATCAAATCTCTCCTCCTTAACCTCAACAACAACCTTGTTTTTTCTACTGAAAAGCCAATTATTCATTGAAAATCTCACAAACAAAAACACAAAGAAAACAGACCTTAAAAACCAAACACCATCTTCTTTCCAATCCACCACACACCAATACCTCAAAAAAAACTCTCTTTCTCTCTGAACATAAAGAAAAAGAAAAAGGAAAAGAAAAAGAAATAAATAAAAACAGATGGTTCATCTGCTTCCTCTGGACTTCCTTCTCCACAGGCAACACCAGCTACCGCGCGTCACAAACCTACGTCGGCCACTCCTTTCCATCGCCAAACTTTCCTCTTCCTCAAAACACAACTCCGTCAACGATACAATCTCACTGCCGGCGAACACGTTACAACACAAATCGCGGCGACCACCCTCAACTCACCGCCGAAAACGATTCGTCTTCCATCGTCGGTTATCCAACAACAAAATCTATGTTTCCTCCTTCTCAACCACCTTCGTTTCCACCTCTACATCTCCGTCGCGTCTCCCTCGACTCGCCGCCTTCGACCCTTTCCCTTTCCTCCAAAGACCCAAATCTTCCTCCGAAACACCGTTTCCTACCGCACAACCACAACCCAATATCCAAAACGCCATCGCACAACATTCTTCCAACACTACGGCAACGCGTGGTCTCTTTTCAACCCCGACTTCCGTAACAACTGTTAAAAGAATTATGAGTACGGTTAGAGATTCATATCCAATTATATTGTGGTCGCAATGTTTCTCAATTCCATTTCCAGTTATGAAACCATAGCAAAGAGGTAGTAGCATGTGCGTGTCGTGGGGGTTGAATTCCATGAGTAGCTGCGGAAAAAGGGCGATGGATGCTAGGAATTTAGCAACAATGCTGAAGTTAATGTTGTTTCCTTGCCAACTCTGCTGCAGGTTTCAAACAACAAAATGGTAAGGCTACAGAACCTTCTGCTACTACTAGTTTACTTATTTATTTTACTATTTTTTATTAGTAAAACAAATTCTATTATCCTTCTAATTTTGTTTGTTTTTTTTAATAAATTATTTTGTTCTATACTTAGTTAAATATTATTTATTTATTTTTCTAAATAAGTAGTCATAATAAATAATAAATGGAATTCACACATTGTTTGGCTAGGAATAATAAATGGAATTTACACATTTTTGGTTATAGGTGATAAATGTACGTATTCTGCTTGCTTCATGTTTTGGTCCAAATAGCAGTAGGTGTGTATAAAGGTTCTTTGTTACATTATCATGTTAATAGATTAAATTTAGGCAGTCCATGTATTGGGTAATGCGATTATAGACTCTAGTTAGGGGTTGGAGCATTGTAAATATCATATTATGTTGTCACAAATTTTAATTTTCTTTGTAAATAAATCGGCTTTTTGATTTGCGGTTCCGGTAATCTTATGTCGTTATGCCGCCGAATTTTCGATACAACAATATGATATTTTTTGCCATATTTCGCGCTACACCCCGACCCCGTGGTTGTTATGTACATACCTGTTCCGAACACATTGTAGCCAACTCATATCGATTAAATCAACATTATCATTTATTTATTTCTCTTTAATTAAATTAATTAATTTATTAAAGTTTTGTTTAATTGATATGATTTTAATTAATTAATTCTGATTAACTTGATCATTTGATACAATTAAATGATTTTGATAATTAATTTTAATTAACTTGATTAATTGATTTAACTGAATTTTGATCAATTGATTTTGTCAATTAAAAATGATCGATTTCTTCTCACTTCGCATCATTTCAAAACCATTTCATCATTGATTCAAAATCACAATTAAACCATAAAAAAATCATAATTCTCGATTCAATGTCGAGCCATCTTTTCACATACCCTTGTAAGTCGATCGCTTCTAGCATCGTCATCAACCTCACATAGCTTACTCTTGGGCTTTCTTACAATGAGACCTATTCGGTTATTGAATAATCGAGTAGATGATTGATGCACTCAATAAAATACAATTTATTCACAAACAACAATTCAAACCTTGATCTAATATCGAGCTTTTTTTCAAACTCAATTAAAATACATAATCACAATTAAATACTATTTCATTTACAAATGAAAAAAGAGATGGTTTTGAGTTTTCAACTCCTCTCCTCGATTATTTGAATACGAGTTCTTTTACTCGGTTAGTTGAATAATCTTCATTTCTATCCATCTAAGCACAAACAAATCGAATCATTTTATAATAAGAAACAAAAAGGGAGATGACTTTGAGTTTTCAATTTTTCTCCTCGATTATTTGAATACAAGTTCTCTTACTTGGTTAGTCAAATAATTGTCATTCCTCTATAAACCTCCAAACCCCGATTAAATTAAAATATTTTCACAGTAAGCTAAATGAAAAGGGAGTTGACTTTGAGTTTTCAACTTCACTCCTCAATTGGTCGAATACGAGTTCTCTTACTCGGTCAGTCGAACAATTGTCATTTTTCCGCAAAACATACCGCAAGTCAAATCATTCTCAATCAAAATTATGCTAAAAGGGAGATGGTCTTGAGTTTTCAATTCCTCTTCTCAAATGCTTGGATATGAGTTGTCTTACTCAGCCGTTCGAGCATTTGTCGCTTATTCTAAAATACATTAACCATACATAAACCTATTTTGATAATCACTCAGATGAAACAGAAAGTGGTCTAGAGTCTTCTATTCCCTTTCCCGAGTATTAGGATACGAGTTGTCTTACTCGACTATCCGAGTACTCGTCATCCATTCAAAACACATTAATTATCATTAAAATCCTTTTACAATTAAGGATGAGAAAGAAGGTGGTCTAGAGTCTTCTATTTCCTTTCCCAATTATTAGGATACGAGTTGTCTTACTCGACTATCCGAGTATTCGTCGTCCATTCAAAAACACCTTAATCATCATTAAAATCCTTTTACAATTAAGGATGAAAAAGAAAGCGGTTTAGAGTCTTCTATTCCCTTTCCCGATTATTAGGATACGAGTTGTCTTACTCGGCCATCCGAGTAATCTCATCCAATAAAATATCTTAAACACATTAAATCTATCTCTCCTTGCTACCGTGCGACCGAAACCAATCCAACAAAACGTCAAACATATCAATCAAACTTGTCACCCTCGTGTGATCAAAACTCTTTTCAGAAAGAACACTGTTAATCCTTTCTAATGCACACAACAAACTAGTGCTTAAGCCTCCGCCGAGAGTAGACAAGCCAGCGTTTAGCCTTTAGAACGCAATCTACACAGTTGTTCATAAAAGACACCAACCAACCGTAGTTCCCCGAACTACGAATGCTCTGATTTCCTTATTTAAGGATACGTAGGCAGGAGATTGTTGTATCTTCGCGAGCACACTAATAAAAAGCCTCCCCTTTACCTTTCTGAGGTTCTCATCCATTTCTATTTTCAATATTTTATAACCCATAGATAACAAACAAATATAAATTAACACACGAAATGCAAATTATAACTAAAAGGTTCTCGTTGGGTACAACGGACATAAGGGGTGCTAATACCTTCCCCTTACGTAATCCACTCCCGAACCCGAATATGGTTGCGACGACCATTATTCCATTTCCTAAAGGTTTTATCGATATTTTCCTATTCCTTCATTGGGATAAATAAAGTTCGGTGGTGACTCTGTTCGAACGTAATATTTTGCCGCGACCATCGCGAGGAATCGTATTTTTCGAGATGCGACAGTCCCTTCCCTTATCTCTTGGTTATATATTTTGGCTATTCTATTAGGTCAGATATCAACTTTAATCGTTTCATCAAAAAGAGGATAGTAGTATTATCAGCCACTTGTTTATGCACTCAAACAAATGGATTCAACCATGACACGTATATCTTTATCGTATTATTTAATTATGATATGTTATGCAATTATATCTATGATTTTGGTTATACCGTTAATATTTTGTCAAATGGTATCAGAGTCAAATAAATATCGTGTATGAGTATATGTAATTTATCGATTTGTGGTTATGAAAATTGCATCTATTATAGCATGTGTATTGTGTGTTGTTGATTGATATTGTGTTGGTGGCTGCAATGTAATTTTTTTTTTCAATCTTTCAAAAATTTGTTTTACGGTACCTTGATGCAAAAAAAAATTGTAACAAAGACTTTAGAGATTTTTTGAACAATCTTGGTCCATGTGACTGGGCAATTAACATATTAAAGGATTAACTAGAAAATGACAATCACTTTTCGTTTTTCTTTTGATTTCAATGTCTCGATTGGAATTTTTTTGACCATCGATTTATGAAATTAATATGTGGAATCACTCTAACTCTAAAAAATAATTAAAATGAATATGAATTTGTTATATTGCGTTGAGAGTTGAATGAAAATTATTCGGATCTAACAGCTAGTTATACGACCTATTTTTTCTACAAAAAGGGTGAAGGAGATTAACTTTCTCTCTCACCTTGCCCACCCGCGTTTAAAGTGTGTGTTTTAATTAATTAAGTTATATTTAAAAAATAATAATAATAGGGTGGAATATTTATTATCAATCGAACTTGGAAACGAAGGATTTCTTGAAGCGTACGAGCAATTTCCTAAAGCAGTTTCTTAAAGAGTATGAGCAATTTCTTGAAATTAGGGCAACAAAACGACTACAACCTTAGCATCTAAAGTGATGAGAAAGATTTGCTGAAGAAATTAAGATATTGAAAAGAGATACAACAAAAAGAGAGAAAATAAATACGATTTGGAGAAGTTGAGATTTTGAGAAAAAACGATTTGGAGATTTTGAGATTTTGAGAAGAATTGATTTTGGAAAGAGACTATTTTGAGAAGAGAAGATATTGAGATACGATGATTTTTTTTTATAATTATTTTATATTTTATATATTTGATTATAATAAGTTTTATATATTTGTTTTATATTAAGTTTTATATCTTATAATAAGTTTTATATATTTTATTTATAACTTTTCAACTTTAATTCTTATAATAAGTTTTACTATTTTATATTATATTATATTTGCTTATAATAAGTTTTTTATATTTGTTTCATATTAAGTTTTATATTTTATTTATTTTTAAAATAAGTTTAAAAATATGTTGTATATATCTTTTATAACTTTTCAACTTTAATTTTTATAATAAGTCTTATATTTTTTTTTTACTAATTATATTTTATATATTTGTTTATAATAATTTTTTTTTTATATTAAATGTTACATCTTATTTATTTTTAAATTAAGCTATATCATGTTAATAGGTCTAAAAAATGGAAAAGTTATTTGAATAGAAAGAATTAAAAGTTAATAAATAAATACATTAAAAAATGAAAAAAGGGGAGGCAAACTAAAGTTGGGGGGAAATGCAAATTTTTCGCACCAAAGTTAGTGTCGATTTAAAGCGACGCCATACTTTAAGATATTTTATTAAATAAATGATTTATTAAATAAATAAGAAGAGGCAAGCGGAAATTATGGGGGAAATGAATTACTTTCACATCAAAGTTAGTGTCGATTTTAAGTGACGCTAAAGTTAAAGATAATTTACTAAACCAAAAAAGAGGCAAGCGAAAATTATCGGGGAAATGGATTATTTCTGCACCAAGTTTAGTGTAGATTAAAACCATTTTTATATAAAAACTAACAACTATATGTTAGCGTGGATCTTCATCGTCGCTAGTATTCCATTAAATGAATTATTTTAAATAAAATTAATTAAAAAATTAAAACAAATACTTTTAACTGTTAGTGACGGCTATTTATGACATGACGTCAACATTATTAGGGTCGGAGTCGGGGCTGAAGCTAAAGTTTTGCAGCCAAAACACATTTTTCTTGTAGTCTGAAAAGCCTAACGCTATTACTGACACGTCTACTTAAGTTCAGAGGACTCTTTATGAAAAATGAGCACACTCTAATAGAGTGTGCCTTAAGGTTATATCTTACACTATGAAAAAATTCATTAGATAAAATATATCTGAAATGAGAGTATTAAAGATTATCTGAAGTCTGTTGGTGAAAAATTTACTAAAATATTAATATAATAATGGAATTGATAATGTAGCGCGATTTAAAAAAAAATTATGAACACAAATTTTTCAATTTCATGAACAAATAAAGACAACACTACAACAATTTTAAGAGATAAATTTACAAAATATATATAACAAAACAAAAGTTCTAGTTTTTATATAACAAAACAAAAGTTCTAGTTTTGATTGTCTAATTTGCATGAGCAAATTTCAGATATAAATATAATTCTTAAAAATAGATTTAAAAAGAAAATAAAAATTATTCTAATTTTTCTTTCTACAACAATTTTCAATTAAAATAAACAAAAATTCTAAGAAAGATAATTCAACACTAAAATATCTATATATTGATTGAATTGATAATGTGGTGTGAAATTTTTCTAAAAATAAAACAACACATATTTTTAATTTCCATTATCCAATTTACATGAACAAATAAACATAACACTATGGAGAGAAATGGTATGGAGAGAAATGGTGTTTCCACATATAAAAATGTGCAATGTGTTAAATATAATATGGATTTACTTTAAGAGATTAATTACTATACACTGTCAGTGTAAAAAGTTTTACACCATCGGTTCATCACCATCACCCGTTTGTATTACTTTTTAGATTTTTAAAATAAAAGTCAAACTTCTTTTAATATCCAACGTCTATAATTAAGTGATGATGTAAAACTCTTTTACACTGACAGTGTATTTCAATTAATCCTTTAATATTCTTTAATATGTTAATCGCACAATCACATGATCAAGATTGTTCAATGCTTCAGATGTAAATTAACACACTTTAATATCCTTTAATATGTATTGGTGGCTGCGGTGTAAATTTTGTTTTTCGATGCTTCAGAAATTTATTTTACGGTACCTAGACTCAAAAAAAAATTGTAACAAAGACTTTAGTAATTTTTTGAACAATCTTGATCATGTGACTGGGCGATTAACATATTAAAGGATTAACCAGAAAATGACAATAATTATATTATATTTAATAATTAATTAAAGTAAATCCATAATATATTTGACACATTGCACATTTTTATATGTGAAAACACCATCTCTCCATAGTGTTATGTTTATTTGTTCATGTAAATTGGATAATGGAAATTAAAAATATGTGTTGTTCTATTTTTAGAAAAATTTCACACCACATAATTCAATCATTATATAGATATTTTAGTGTTGAATTATTTTTTCTTAGAATTTCTTTTGTTTATTTTAATTGAAAATTGTTGTAGAAAGAAAAATTAGAATAATCTTTCTTTTCTTTTTAAATCTATTTTTAAGAATTATATTTATATCTGAAATTTGCTCATGCAAATTAGACAATAAAAACTAGAACTTTTGTGTTGTTATATATAGTTTTTAAATTTATCTCTTAGAGAACAACATCTATCATCATTAGCATTGTAGTATTGTCTTTATTTTTTCTTTCGAGTCAAGCATTTCAAAATCTCGATTGGCATTTTATCAATCATCAATTTATGAAATCAATAGGTAGGATCACTGTAACTCTAAAAAAAACCAATTAAAGGAATGAAAAGTATTCGGATTTAACGGCGGGTCATACGACGTATTTTTTCTACAAAACGGGTGAAGGAGATTAAGTTCCCTGTTTGAAAGTGTGTATTTTAATTATTCAAGTTATATTTAAAAAATAATAATAAAAGACTGACAATGATTATTATTTTTAAAAATTCTATTTACAAAATAGTAATAATTAGAAGGTCATTGATTAGCTGAAAAAGTAAGAAATAATCAATGGTGTCTAAATCATCATCAAAGACAGTATCAAATTTTGGCTCAAGCAACATGCGGAGGACAATCGATTTTTTATTTGATAAATAATTTTCACATAGAGCACAATTCTCCACATAGCTATAAATCTCGTCTTCCATGAGAGAACCAAACACACAGAGATGGATTGCCATATGGTCAAAGATAAGGTTCAAACTGGAACAATTTATTTAGCTGACATTATGACAAAGTCTCTACATATAAGACCATTTATCAACTTACAAACAAGCTTGAAACGATCAATATTTATTCCAGCTTGAGGGGGGATGTTAAACATAAAAAGATAGTGAAGAATAATGAAATGACTTGTCTGACAAGTTAATATCATTATAATTGAAACTATCCAAGGAAAATTATTGTAACTAATTTAACTATTTTCAGTTAGATGATTAGGAGTTAGTTAGTCTTTCCTAACTAATTCTATCAAAAATGTTTAATCTATATAACTGATATATATTTTTTGAAATGACAATCTTAATATTAGAATAATAACATTAATTAAATGAAAAGGAAGAAAGAGTCGCGAATGCAAATTTTTAATGATATGACAAAAATAAAATTATGTATTATGCTTCACACATGGAAGCCATTGAAGAATAATAAGAAAGCTTGAAGTGAAGAGGAAGAAGATAAAGAGCAGAATAAAACTCTGTTATTCATTGAATGGAGATTATAGCAATTATATAGTTGGATGAAAACTGTAACTAATTGTTATAACAGAAAGTATAACAAACTGTTTCTATTGTAACTAACTGCAAAAACTACTTTTAACTGTTTCTATTTGCTTCATCTTTTATTATGTATTGTAATGTTAAGAAATTGATTTGGGACTATGATTTAATATTTATAATAGATGTATTATAGACAATTTTTTCATAACAATAATACTGTAATTGATATACATTATCAATATTACAATGTATAACCTATATATTTCTTTAAGTATAACGTGTTGTTAGGTTTTAAATGAGTATCTTAATATTAGAATATTAATGTTAAATAAAATGGAAATGATCTTAGATTAAATGATGTCACATAAATAAAATTACGCGATGAAATGTTAAGAAATTGATTTGAACTATGTTTTAATATTTATGATAGATATATCATAGAAATTTTGTCATAAGAATAAAAATGTAATCGATATACATTATCTACTTTTACTATATAAAAGTTAATTACCACCATAATTACTTAATTACCCTAATTACAATCCATAATACAGCTACTTTTATGTTCCTATAAGTAATTTCGTACTAAATTCTATTTATACTACTAAAAAATATTACCGTTATTTTATTGTTGTTGCAATCTTATCATTCCAAAATGAAATCAATATTCTGAAATCAAATTAATTATTATTGTAGTTTTTTTTTGCCACATATTATCGTTACTTGATTTTCTTTAAATGACAAAATGAATATTTAATTGTATAATTATATGTTATTAAATTATAATTTTAAAATTAAAAATAACTATTTAATATAGTTGATTAATATTAATTGAGTAATTTAATATTATTATTAATTTACCTACCAATTAATTATTATTATTGTTATTATTATTATTGATATTTACCCGCCATATATGATAAGAATATTTTTAAAATTTAAATAGTATATTTATTATTTGATTTGATTTGATTTAATTGAGATCCAAACTCTATAAATTAAAATCGGTTACTTATTATGAACAATAATATAGGGTCATTCCAATGTCAATCTATTATTAATTGAATTTTACATAGATGTAATTTTGCAATAACACGCTGACATATTGAATCTTATACCGCTGTTATCTTTGCACTAACATATTTTATCCTTTCAACAGAATAATAATAAAAATGTATTAAAATCAAAAGCAATAAAACTGTTTACAGTAAATAAAAATATAGAATACGTATAATATTCACTTAATTCATGTATTATTTAAACATTTAACAAGTATAATAAATATTCGATGTTTCAATGTGCAGAATCAGTCTAAAACTGAATATGCAAAGTTGGTCCCTAACAAAGAAAATTTGGAAACTTCCGTAGTAAGTATCTTCATTTGTTAACATAATAATTTTCTATGATAAATATTGTATTATTATAATTCATTTTATATCTGACAATTAATTTTTTATATTGCAAGCAAACATTATCTGCATCTGGTGAAAATGATCCAGAATCAATCATTCTAATGACTCCGGCTAAGGATGTTGTAATTGCTGACAAGGGTGAAGAAGTTGATTTTGAAGCGTCTGGCGCTACGCAATTATCAGGAAACAAACCATCCAAGAAATTAAAGATAGAATCATCTTCTTAATTAGAATTTTCGGAAATTTGATATTGAAATATATTTTATGAACTTTTTAGCACCAGAATGAGTTTAAGTATGAAGTTGTTAAGAACATGATATGTTTTGGTTGTAGGATGTGTTCTTACTTTTTTGAAGTGTTTATTTTGTGGGATTACAATTGACATTTATATTTCATGTATGGTTTAAAGGATGATAATGAGTATTTAATTCATGTGTGTGAAATTATTCAAAATCCTATGTTGTTATGTTGAACATTGTGTTTTGTGTGTTCTTTCAACTACAAAATTTATATGAGTATCATATCTTCAAATGTTAATAAGTATTTATATGAGTATCATATCTTCAAATGTTAATAAGTATCATATCTTCAAATTTATGTTGAAAATGCAATTTTAACTTATGAAATATGTGTATACGACTAAATTATAAATAGATTATTGCATGTCATGTTTGGTTTCAGCATGCCTAATGGTGTTAGAAATTAAAAAAACAATTACATAAAAATTTATTATGAAATCCTTCAAAACTAATTATAGAAAACACATAGAAACACATTTTTTTACAATTTTTTTCAAAGTCTAATACATATGTTAAAATTGCAGGTAGTTCAGAAATGTTAGAGCAATGTTTGAATCTTGCATTCAACTGAATTAAGGATTTATAAAAAAAAACAAGGTATAATTATCATATACAGTGAATTGTCTTTTGATTGATAATGGAAAATCTACATTGTTTGTTTGAAATGATTAAGTTAAGCATGCAACTATACTTTTTACCAATCTCACGTCATCATATATAATATTATAACTCAACATATTGCCAAAATATAGTTGGGGGTTGAAATGAATAGTTATGTCCACTGCCTCCTTTCTATTGACTAGGTCAGTGGAGTATTAAAATAATTCAGCCGTAAGATAATTAATATTATGCATGATTTGTAATAAATCAATAAGAATATCAATTCTTTATAAATTTAGTTGTACAAGAAAATGATTGTAAATAATTAAAGTGGGCTAAGAAAATGGGCCCCACTAAATCCCACTATATATTATATAAAATATAATTAAAAAATTGATTCAAATATATCAAAATACATTAAAAGAGAGTTTTTCATTGGGTAAGGTGATGTATGATATGAGTAATTTCCAATTGGTGAATTATTTTATGGATTTGGGATAAAAAGAGAATTTTGAAATCTTGAATTATGGTGTGGATTTGGAATAAGAGGTGGATTTCCAAAATATGGGGTGTTTTGTTGATTTGGGATACAAAGAGGACTTCCATCATTTTGCATAAAATTGGAGCATGTGTTATGTTGATTGAGGTTCATTTTCAGATGAAATGTGTACACAAAAAAATTAAAATTAAATAAAATAAATTGGTCAAATTTAGACTAGATGTGAGTGAAAAATGTGATAAAATAAATTACCTATTTATACTACTAAAAAATATTACCGTTATTTTATTGTTGTTGCAATCTTATCATTCCAAAATGAAATCAATATCCTGAAATCAAATTAGTTATTATTGTAGTTTTTTAAGGTTGCAGGCAAGTTTTGAATCATCACTTCCTAAAAGGTTGCGGGCAGGTTTTGTATAAACCCGGTTTTTTAAGGACCAAAAGAATGGTACGAAGTTAAATCATTTTTGTTGCTAGACTTATTTCTCACAATTTTAACTAAAATTGTGAACCTTTTATTTCAATATCTTTTGTTGCATTAAACCTTATTGTATCAATTGCAATTAATTTCAACATTTGGTAGTATTCATTACTATATTTTAAAACAAATGAGGTTCTGGTATTTCTTTTATATGGTTTATGTATTTTGGTTAAATAATCATTTATTATGAAGGTTAATATTTGCGCTTTTATACCTCAAATTAGTAACAGATTGGAAAATTTCATCCATTATTAAATAAATATATTTTTATTTCTTATGTCCAAAATCTCAATGATAAATGGAATGTTTATTCATAACATTAACAATGGAATGCTTATTATATATCAATATATCAATAAATTGTAAAAATATTTTTGTATTATATTTTTTGATTATTTCCTTAATATAGTATACAAAAAAAATTAAGCAAATTATATTACTATAAATTAATAATGTTTTACTTTATTATGTCGCAAACTGGAAAAAGTTATTTGTGGAAATTTTTTGAACTCATTTATTGATCATTTAACATACATTACATTAAAAAAAAACTCTTATGCAATAAATTTGTGTACGTTGATCCAACTATATATATATATATATATATATATATATATATATATATATATATATATATATATATATATATATATATATATATATATATATATATATATATATATATATATATATATATAAATATATATTATATTTTAACTTTTTTAAAATAAATTATTGAACTTGCGCGACCCGTGCGAACGTACTTTACTAGTTAATATTACAATGTATAATTTATATACTTATTTAAATATTTTTGGGTGGACAAAAATCGGACAATTTTGAATAAATCTAACTTAGAAAACAGAGCTAGAGGTGACTATAGAGCGCCGGCGCAATGGATGAAATCTTAACCTACTCACTCCCAAACATAATATTTTCTGTCCTATCTATCACTTTCAAAAAGAACCATTATCTTCTTTCGTTGTTTTCTTTGAAGGAGAAAGAAGGATGAAATTCTCTCCTTGCTAGATTTATTTTTAGTATACAAATGTATTCATAATCACATGGAAAAAAAAATTAATATATTAACCTTTTGGAACCCACACTGAAAAAAAACTTTTAATTTTTTTTTATGTTTTGGATTGTGCTTTTGTCAAAGTTTGAAATTCGAGTTTGAATTATTGGATTTGATAAATTTATATAATTTCGTTTTTATTTTAATTAACTCAAGATATTAAGTTGAGTTATATATATATATATATATATATATATATATATATATATATATATATATATATATATATATATATATATAGTCATATTTCTAATAATATATAGTTTGAATATATTTTTTTAAGTAGGAATAATTCTTCCCCTACAAATCGATTTTATGAGACTGAGTTAGAGTCAATCACATTTTTTAACCTATACAAAAAATACACAGAAAATTGCATCACTACCACTTTTTAAATAACAATTTTTTTTTAATTATTATTAAAATTTTGTATAATAATGAGTTAGATGATTTTTTTTATTAATAGATCACATAGCCACCTCTAACCTCAATTGACTAAACGTCATGGTCTTATAAGAGAATTTGAGTTATATATCTTACAATTTTGTATTACATTCTTTGAAAGAAAAATAAATAAGTTTGTCCTATATATAACAATTGTTTTCAAAGAATTAAATTAAGATTTTTCTTCTTCTCTTATAAAAGGGCAATACAACCATAGTCTAAACCAAGTTCTTCTACTCCTTCTTTACTTTCAAGTTCCAATAGCTAAGAAATAAAATGGGTTCCAAACTTCTAGTACTATTTGTTTTTGTGATGTTGTTTGCTTTAAGTTCAGCAATTCCAAACAAGAGAAAGCCATATAAACCATGCAAAAACCTAGTCTTTTATTTTCATGACATACTTTACAATGGAAAGAATGCAGCAAATGCAACATCAGCAATAGTAGCAGCTCCAGAAGGTGTTAGTTTAACTAAATTGGCACCTCAATCCCACTTTGGTAACATAATAGTTTTTGATGACCCTATCACATTAAGCCATAGCCTTTCTTCAAAACAAGTTGGAAGAGCACAAGGGTTTTATATTTATGATACCAAAAACACATACACTTCTTGGCTTAGTTTCACATTTGTTCTTAATAGCACTCATCATCAAGGAACCATTACTTTTGCTGGAGCTGACCCAATTGTCGCCAAAACTAGAGATATTTCTGTCACTGGTGGTACTGGAGATTTCTTTATGCATAGAGGAATTGCTACTATTACCACTGATGCCTTTGAAGGCGAGGCTTATTTTCGACTTGGTGTTTATATCAAGTTCTTTGAGTGTTGGTAACTATCAAATTAAGTACTACTTACTATAATAAAAGCAATTAAATTTGAAGTTAAATTATTGTTGTCTCTTTTCATGTTGTGTTTTTAATTAATTAGTCCATAAAGTATACTCTTTATATTTCTTTTGTTCTCTATTATTATTATCAATAAATGAAAATCCTATCTACTAGTTTCTTTTTAGAATAAGCATATCACATTTTCACGTTGACGTATAAGATAAATAATTTTTCCTCAATCTTATTTCAAACAACACAAAAATTATATATGACATTGAACCGACATAAAAATAAGACTATGAACTACTATCTTGTCACGATCATTATATATTTATAAAATCCATTTTGAATTTTATAGTTTATGGTTTGAGCACAGAAATTTCCCATGAAATTTGATAAAAAAAAATATATTTTATTTTATTTAAGAGATTAAACTCAAAAATATTTTAGGATAGATTGTGCAAAAATTATAAGTTTAAAACACATTTGACGTTAAAGTCGAAAATAAAAAGAACTTGATAATAACTTTTAATGTAGTAAATGATTTTAAAAAGTAAGAAATTCAATTCATGAATGGAATGCAAATACATACATTTGCATATCACTCTTTTCTCACAAAACATTGGGGTACTTCAAGTTTGTAGAATTTGTGTGAAATTACGGATCCCTAAAACTACCAACTAACAATGCTTATATACTAGTTCTAATGTAACTGTCTACAACGGCCGACTCAGCAAACTATGTCACGTTTCCAACGTCATGCAACCTTCTCTTTTGCAAGCTTTACACGTGTTCTTTGATAACCGTCTGATCTCATTCGTTTGTGTCTTGTTCGACGGCATGCAGTTAGTAATATTACATTGGAAACTCCAAATTTCGCTAAGTTCAAAACTTATGTATCCCTGGTCTTTTAAACTAATTGCTTGAAAGTGCGACCAAGGTCACCATCACCCTTCGACATGATAAATTTTCCAAAAATGAATATCTGATTCCATGGCCGTAACTGACCATTTCGACCTAGCTAAAACCCAAATCAAATAATCTCCAAAAAAATTTCAAATCCTCACATCTAAAGCTTGTGTTGAAAATTCCGAGGTAACAAATTTCTCCCCCAAAATACCATGTTTCGACTTCTCTTTTTGTCAAAAGGAGAAAGGTGGCATTTTTGAAATCGTTTTTCGACATTATTCAAACCCTTTTGTTGACGTCAATGTCATTATTACAACTTTAATGCAAGTTATCATTTCCAAAGGATTTTTGTATAAAAAAATCTCATAATTACTATATTTTCTAGGAGATCGTGGGTTTGCCACTATTATTAACTTCCAACAATTGCCACTTCCTAAAAAAATGAAATGTTTTAACTTAACATGCGTTCGCCACGTGTCCATCATTTTAAGGGCAACTGCTACTATAAATACTCATTTCAAGACCTTCATCATTCTTCTTCACCCGCACTTCATAACCAAGTTGTTTCCATGCAAAGAGATAAGAAGAAAGACCTCTTTTTCTACATCATGATTTCTTCAAACACTCAACTCAACCATGAAAACTTCTACTTCAACTCACAAGGCGGATACCAGAAAAAATCCTCTAGCATTTTCTATTCCGTAAGTGGAGGGAGGACAATGCTCAATCTCTAATAAACTATTAGCATTATTAGGTCCATATCCTTATCCCAAATTGCGCCCTAAGAAAGTAAAGGATTCATTTCCTTGTTATGTCTCCACTATCCCTTATACATTTGAACAACGCGCGCTTGATTTAAAATTCTTGAATCCTTATGAGTGCATTTTTTCGACCAACTGCTACGCCAAACAACAAAGACTATATCACGTGGCTCGACAGAGTGCAAGGCCAACGAAAAGAACAATGGGAAAACTTAGATATTTTTGACATAATCCAAATTTCTAGGATCTACCCTATGTGTAACCAATGCATGTTGATTTGTTCGATCTTCTTTTGGGAAGGATCGACAAATATATTATAGCTTCCTTGTAGAATGATTACACCGACTATGTTCGACGTAGCAACTATAACCAGATTTACACCTCTATGAGAAATCTTTGATCCCACGCTGAAAACCAATATTGAATTCAACTTCGACAATCCCGGTTTTAAACAATACATCACCGACCATCATGACAAAACCAACATAAAAGTTTCCGACCTGGAATATATTGCAGTTTTAACCCTTTGTCTTTCTCATTATAGTTTATGCTCAGGCTCTTTGCAAATAGCTAAAGGATATATCCATTTAGTAATTCACACTACTACGTAATAGACCTTTCGTAACATCCATTTTACAACGGTCATCGTGTTAACCGTGGTAATAGTTTATTTTTGGACGCTTTGTTTTTGTATTTACTAAAGGACATGTCACAACGGTCATATAGAACAACCGTATTAAAATTTATATGTAGTAAAATGGTTTGAATCCCAAAACCAACAATTTGGAAATTTATCGTGATAATAATGTGATTGACCTTATATATCACCACAATTTTTTTTTCAACTGAGGTGAAAGGTGTTACTTATTTATATATAAGCTAAATTATCCCTCGCTTCAGTATATAACAATTGTGTCCCTCAAAACAAAACCCTAACAACTCTTTCACTCGCCTCTCTCAAAATGAAACCCAACAACTCAGTCAGTCGTCTCTCTCATATGGAAACCCTAAAACGGAACCATAACATCAAATCTTAGCCAATGGGTATTTACAAGTTCATTTTGACTATAGTTTTTTTTTCAAAGTCTATTTCAATAGCTTGTTTCATAATGTTTAAATTTCCTGCTTGTTTTGACTTGTATGTGGGGATGCTTATTTCAATAAAGAGGACGAAGCTAAAGTTAGCGTTGCAAACTTGTGTAAAAGATCCAGAATGACATCCATTCAAGATAGACACAAGTTTGCAGCTCTAACTTTAGCTTCATCCTTATTTCATTGAGGACACGCCATTACATGACATGCATGGTACATTTTTGAAACATTCTTTGACTTGATATATTTATTGTATCGTGTTTGTAATTTATGATTTGTTGTTAATGAATGTTTTTGATGAATGTTATTATTAATGTTTGTTTAAAAGATGATTTTATTATATATTACGTGGTTTGAGTGTTTTTCAAATACCTTACCAAATATATCACTTTTTAAACTGCATTAGAAAATTATAATATGATAGATAAAGTTGTATTAGAAAACAAGTACACGTTCAATTCTTGACAAGAATTATTCACATCGTTATCTATATGTTATTCTTTGATAGTTAGTACTTGCTTTAGTGATTATAGTTCTTCTACCACCCTTCTCTCCACTCTAATTTTGTTTGCAAAATAGTATTTACTTGCAAACAAAATAGCAAAAGGTTATATGTTTAGTCAGCATTGCAAAAATAAGCATTCCACCTAATTTATAATAAACTCAAGTGTATATATTACAACGGTTGTTTAGTATAACCCGAAGAGAGCTGGTTTGGCTTTTTCACCTAGTGCAACCCGAAGAGATCTAAAGCGAATTCAAGAAGTGTTTCACAATGCTGGTTTTATTCATACCAAGGATCAGCCTACTGCTACAATCTTAGAAGACGATGAAGAACAAGGAGTGACAGACTTTGCAACGTGTGGATCGACGTGCCAGGATTGGATTGTTGTTGATGTTCTTTCTGTTATTCACTTGTCAAAGTAATATGTTTGCTTTTTATTATTTTCAAAATCCCTTTGCCATGCCCAAGGTGAAAGTGAATCTATGTAGGCTTTGTTTCAAATTTCATTATCATTAATAAAATGTTATTTTGTTTATCCATATTATGTTTTTCCTTTTTGCTTATTCTGGGAAATGGTAACATAAAAAATAATAATTATTTTTATATATGCATCACAATGTGTGTTTATTTGTTCATATTCTAAAATCAAGCATAAAATCATTGTGCAGATTAATTGTTAAACCCATTGAAAATAATGACCCTATGCTCGCTTCCAACTTTGAATTTGTTGTGTTCAAAATGGAAGAAGAGGATGATGAAGAGATTCCTGATGAGATTTCTCGATTGCTTGAGCATGAAGAGAAGACTATTCAGCCTCATAAAGAGCCGTTGGAAGTGATCAATTTGGGTTCTGAAGGTAACAAGAAAGAAGTCAAGATTGGGGCACTGCTTTTTCCAGATGTTAAGAAGAGGATGGTAGAGATTCTTAGAGATTATGTGGATGTGTTTTCTTAGTCTTATCAAGATATTCCAGGTCTTGATATCGATATCGTGGAGCATCGATTATCGTTAAAGCCAGAGTATCCTCTAGTTAAGCAGAAGTTGAGAAGCACTCACCCTGATATGACTGTCAAGATTACAGAGGAGGTTCAAAAGTAGATTAATGTTAGATTCCTTGTTACTTCCGAGTATCCTCTGTGGGTGGCTAACATTGTACCTGTTCCTAAGAAATATGGTAAAGTTTGGATGTGTGTTTATTATAGAGATTTGAATAAGGCTAGTCTCATAGATGATTTTCCTCTGTCACACATTGACATCTTGGTAGACAATACAACTAAATTTAATGTTTTCTCCTTTATGGATGGGTTCTCCGGTTACAATCAGATTAAGATGGCACCCGAAGACATGGAAAAACAACATTTATTACACCCTGGAGAATATTCTGCTATAGAGTGATGCCTTTCAGTTTAAAGAATGTTGGTGCAACATACCAAAGAGCCATGACCACTCTTTTCCATGACATGATGCACAAAGAGATATAAGTCTATGTTGATGATATGATTGCTAAGTCGAAGACTGAAAAAGATCATGTTAAGTATTTGTTGAAGTTGTTTCAGCGTTTTAGAAAATTTAAGCTCCGGTTGAATCCTAATAAATGTACTTTCGGTGTCCGTTCAGGAAAACTATTGGGTTTCATTGTCATCCAGAAAGGTATTGAAGTAGATCCTGATAAAGTTAGAGCTATTCAAGAAATGTCAGCGTCGAAGACAGAAAAAAAAGTCAGAGGGTTCCTCAAACGTCTGAATTACATATCCAGACTTATATCTCACATGACTTCTACATGTGGGCCAATCTTCAAGCTTCTCCGCAAAGATCAAGGTTGTGCTTGGACAGAGGACTACCAAAAGGCTTTTGACAGTATCAAGGAGTATCTGCTTGAACCTCCTATCTTGTCTCCTCTAGTGTAAGGAAGACCTTTGATTATGTTTTTAGCCGTGTTAGAAGAGTGCATGGGCTGTGTGCTTGGACAACAAGATGAAACTGGTAGAAGGGAGCATGACATCTACTATCTGGTAAGAAGTTCACAGACTTTGAGTCTCAGTATTCTATGCTTGAGAAGACTTGTTGTGGTTTAGCATGGGCTGCCAAACATTTACGCCAATATATCATCAATCATACCACTTGTTTGATATCCAAAATGGATCCAATCAAGTATATCTTTGAAAAGCCTGCTTTGACTGGAGGGATAGCTTGTTGGCGGATGTTATTGTCTGAATACGATATTGAGTATCGTACATAG
Organism: Lathyrus oleraceus; assembly: GCF_024323335.1. Classification (NCBI taxonomy): domain Eukaryota; kingdom Viridiplantae; phylum Streptophyta; class Magnoliopsida; order Fabales; family Fabaceae; genus Lathyrus; species Lathyrus oleraceus. The sequence goes on from NC_066585.1 coordinate 49,521,034, forward strand.
AAAGAAATTAAAGGAAGTATTCTTGCAGTTCATTTGGCTCACCAGCCGATCGATGATTATCAATCCATCAGGTTTGACTTCCCTGTTGAAGATGTTATGTACTTGAAAGCTAAAGATTGCGATGAATCGTTGCCTGAAGAAGGACCAGATCCTGGATCCCGTTGGGGTTTAATGTTTGATGGAGTTGCTAATGCTTATGGTAATTGAATTGGGGAAATCATTATTACTCCCAAGGGTTCTCATATCCGTTTTACTGCAAGATTGATGTTTGATTGTACGAATAATCTGGCAGAATATGAAGCTTGTATCATGGGTCTCGAAGAAGCCATTGATTTGAAAATTAAAATCCTAGATGTGTATGGAGATTCAACCTTGGTGGTCAATCAGATCAAAGGACAATGCGAGACACGTCATCCTGGTCTAATCCCTTACAAAGATTATGCAAAGAGGTTGTTAACTTTATTCAATAAAATTGAGTTTCATCATATACCTCGCGAATAAAATCAGATGGCGAACGCTCTGGCTACTTTGTCTTCTATGTATAAAGTGAATCGTTGGAATGATGCACCCAGTATCACAATTATGCACCTTGATAGACCCGCTCAGGTGTTTGCAATAGAATAAGTTACAGACACTAAGCCTTGGTATTATGATATTTAATATTTCCTCCAACGTCAGGAATACCTGCTTGGGGCATCCAACAAGGATAAGAAGACTTTGAGAAGACTGGATGGAAATTTCTTTCTAAATAAAGATGTGTTGTACAAGAGAAACTTTTACATGGTTTTGCTTAGATGCGTGGATAGACACAAAGCTAACATGTTAATGTGAGAAGTTCATGAAGGATCCTTTGGCACCCATGCCAATCAACATGCAATGGCTAAAAAGATGTTAATGGTAAGTTACTATTGGCTAACAATGGAATCTGATTTCTGTAAATATGTGAAGAAGTGCCATAAATGTCATATTTATGCTGATAAGGTTCATGTGCCTCCGACGCTTCTCAATGTTATTTCATCCCCGTGGCCTTTCTCTATGTTGGGAATTGATATGATTAGTATGGTTGAGCCCAAAACTTCAAACGAACATTGTTTCATTCTGGTAGCTATTGATTACTTCACCAAGTGGGTTGAAGCAACATCCTATGCTAATGTGACCAAGCATGTTATGGTCCAATTTATCAAGAATCAGATTATTTTCCGATATGGTGCTCCAATTAGATCATTACTAATAATGGGTCTAACTTGAATAACAATATGATGAAGGAGTTGTGTGACGACTTTAAGACTGAACATCATAACTCTTCTCCTTACAGACCTAAGATGAATGAGGTTGTTGAAGCTGCAAATAAGAACATTAAGAAGAACATTAAGAAGATCATTCAGAAGGTGGTTGTGACGTATAAAGATTGGCATGAGATGCTCCTATTTGCTTCGCACGGATATCATACATCTGTACGCACTTCAACAGGGGCAAACCGTTTCTCTCTTGTGTGTGGCATGGAAGAAATGTCCTTGAAGAGGAGGATATCCCATGAATGTGAGTCTTGATGCAATCTAGTTTGTCTGAGGCTGAATGGTGTCAGAGCAGATATGATCAGTTGAACTTGAATGAAGAGAAAATAATGACAACCTTATATCATGGTTAGTTATATCAAAAGATAATGAAGAAAGCATTTGACAAGAAGGTTCGACCTCGTGTATTCAGAGAAGGCGACCTTGTGCTCAAGAAGATTTTGTCTTTCAACATTGATTCTAGGGGCAAGTGGACTCCTAATCACGAAGGCTCATATGTTGTCCAAAGAGCTTTCTTTGGTGGTGCATTGATTCTTACAACTATGGATGGTGAGGATCTCCATTGTCATGTGAATACCGATGCAGCCAAAAAATACTTCGCCTAGAAATAAAAGAACAACTCGCTAAGTTGAAAATCTGAAAGAGCGGCTTAGGAAAAAATGAGCGTCTCGGTGGATTGAAAACTCGGAAGGGTGGTCCAGGCAAAAGTTAGAGACATAAACAGAAAATAATCATCACGATAGATTGAACCCGAAAGGGCAATCTAGGCAAAATTTAGGGACTATGGCAAGTAACTGCATCAGGCCAGACTTGATCGTTTGAAGCCACAATGCCCATCACAGACTCCTTTTCTGTCATCCTCGACCGAAGACCAGAGCATAGTGGAATTAAAAGTTGTTAGGGAGAATAGCGGTCATTGTATTTCAATGTAGCCTTTTTCCATATATTTACCATTTTCCAACTTTATAAAGATCCATGGAGTCACGCAATTTACGGACTACCATTCTATCAATGAAATTTGAGCCTTTTGCCAACTTGTTTGTCATTCTTATTTTGTTTCAGTTTACAAAATTTCATTTATTTATGATAATCATTTTTGAAACAGATACATATTTAAACAATCATGTTTTTGAAAATTTACAAAAAAGATATGTGTTTTCACTCGACCTGTGAATACAAAAGAGGAATGTTAATGGTAATCCCACGGATAGTAAGATCATGAATAGTGGAATTCAGTGCCTTCCCTAGGCCGGATTTTCTTTTACAACTGTCTCCCCAACATTAGATCACAAGAGTGGTGTAATCCCGATGAATCTCTGCCAGCATCTCCATCCTGTTGAGATTAGCCGAGTATCTTTTTGTATTGTGTTATAAGTCTCACACATTTGTGTTTGTTTTGTCAGCATAATCATACACATGTGCATAACATCATGATGTTTATTTGTGCATTTTTCATTTTTTGCAATTATTCCTCACCACTCTCGGGAACTTTTCTCCCCGCAGAGTGTGTGCATCCTCTCTCCAATAGAGCATCGATCTTAAGCAGAGAGAGTTTATCCTCTTTAATTCCCCACTGAGCCCGATCCTCGTGGAAGATTTTGTTTCAGTTTTCCCCTCCGGTTCATTATCTGGATGGGATCAATCTCCAATTGAGTTCATGCCCTCATTGGATTGAGTCCTCTTTGACCGCTTCTCTCTAGTTCATTTCTAGTCTGAACTTTGGTCCCCTTCTGATTGGTTACCTTTGTTAAGATATCACTTGGCTGGTAGTTGGTAATCATTCCCTTTGGCTTATTACTTTTTTTAAGCTATCACTCGCTTAATAATAGGTAATAATTCATTTTACATTTGATTGGTTGCCTTTGTTATGCTATTACTTGGCTAGTAGTTGGTAATCATTCCATTTGGCTTATTATCTTTGTAAAGCTATCACTCGGCTGATAGTAGGTAATAGTTCCTTTTACCTTTGATTGGTTACCTTTTTTAAGCTATCACTTGGATGGTAGATCGTAATCATCCCATTTGGCTTATTACCTTTGTTAAGCTATCACTCGGCTAATAGTAGGTAATAGTTCCTTTTAACTTTGATTGGCTACCTTTGTTAAGCTATCACTTGGTTGGTAGTTGGTAATCATTCCATTTGGCTTATTACCTTTGTTAAACTATCACTCGACTGATAGTAGGTAATAGTTCCTTTTACCTTTGATTGGTTATCTTTGTTAAGCTATCACTTGGATGATAGTTGGTAATCATTCTTGTTAGCTTATTACCTTTATTAAGCTATCACTCGACTGATGGTTAGGTAATATTCCTCTCTTATTGAAGTCAGGGTCTTTCCCTATTGATGATTGCTTTTTCCTGGTGAAGTCTTACTTTGTTAAGTCTTCCCCGTTCGGTCTTTAGTTCGTTTTCTAACCATGCATCAATAATTTTTGAGCTTTTCCTATTCCCCATATGGAATTTTGTCTGCCCCTAGTTGGGTACCCCTTTGGAATCTTGTTTTCATTCATAACATATCATACCATAAACATCTTGCGGTATCTTAGGGCCAAAAATTGGGTCTTTAATATTTAAGTCTCTCCAATCTAGTCGAGATGAAGATTTCAACCTTCATATCTCCAAATTGAAGAAACTTAAATAGGGGCATCTATCATACCCTAATTTTTAACCCTAAGATGCCACCTCTCATTTTCATCTTTTGCATACAAGCAATGTCATATCTTGATCTTTCCCCTATTCATCTTTGGGTTTGTTTCTTGCAGGGATCACCAAGCACCTCTTTGTTTTATCTTTGTGTTTATTTGATTCATGGATCATCTAACCACTAATAAAAATACTAAAAAATATGTATTGTTTCTCATAAGTTTATTATGCAAGGTAGGGCTTCTCAAGTCAAGAGCACCTCAAAGTTTGGTGGCCTACTTCTCAAGAAAGTCAAAGGTTCATGTGTTTATTTTCATGCCTTCTTCAATAAACAACTTCAAGATTTGAGAAATTTAATCAAAATACCATCAAGAACACCTTATCATGAGTTCATATGATCAACCATGTACTTATAAGTGCAAGAAAACTCCAAGTGCACAAGCTTATTCCAAGAGGTTTGACCTAAAGGTCAACATTTTGAGGTCAAAGTTCCAAGGATCACAACTCCTTCAATTCTCAACATTTTTGAATGCCCCTTTTTGAATATTACTCTTATCAACATCCTACACAACTTCTTTTTACATGACAATAGCCAATTATGCTTGGAGGCTCGTCAAACGTTTGGAGACATTATAGGTCATTTGTGAACTTAGTGAAATTCGACCTATTTTCAAGTGACTTTTTGCCAACTATCAAAGATCATAACTTCTTCAATTTTTAACATATGGAGCCTATTCTTCTTGCACGATATAATTTGTCATGCCATATAGAATTTTACTACAAGGACCAAGGTCAAATTATGCTTGGAAGGCCATGGAATTCATTGGGACATTATAGGTCATTTTCATCCATGGAACACTCAAATTTTTCTAAGTTATTGAACCAGTATTCTATGCCAACTTCAACACACCATAACCTTTTGCTCAAGCATCCAAATGTAACCTTTCTTAGCTCATTGTAATCTTGGCCATGATGTTAACACATTGCAAAAAGAATGGGATCAAAATGCCTTTTGAGTAGGATGCCCCATTGAGTTGAACATGGTGACTAAGAACTGAAGAAATCACCATTGCCCGAAATTTGATCATTACTAAACTCAATTCCAAGCCAAATTAGCAAGTGTTTTGGTCCTAAACATGTTTAATCAAACCTCCAAAAGTTAATTGACACTTAAGACACATCATTTGGATGAGTTTTAAGGAGTTTCAAGTCACATTTTTCACACACTTGGATCAAATTCGTTTTGTACGAATCCAACATCATTCCACACGTATTTGGATCCAATTGCATTGCCTATAAATAGAGGAAGCTTCTACCTTCATTTGTAAACTTTGGAGAGCCAAGAAACCCCTGCTGTAACTTGAAGTTTTTCCAGAAAAATTCAATTATCATGTTTTGAGTTTCAGCCTGTTTCAATCCATTTTCTTGATTCTATTAGCTCCATTGGCATCCTCTAAAACTTTTTCAATAATTCCCAAGCTCAGAGACCTTATGAATTACTCCAACCAGATCGAGCTTCATCAACTTTTGATCACCATCTAGACAAGGTAGTTCTGAGCATCATTTGAACTCAAACAAGTTACCACAACGTAGTCTTTCACTCTCTGATGATTTCCCCTAACTTATCTGGTGTTGATTGATCATGTTCATCATTTAATTTTACTTTTCGTGTTTTACTTGTTTTTGAAACTTCTTTGAAATTCCCTTTTCTCAATTCACATAAATTAATTTGAAGCATAAGGTTGAATTCGGTATGAGAAGAGGAACATAATGGTGATGGTCTCGTCTCTTGAGGTTATTAAACGATGAAACTTCGGTGAGAGCTCACCGAAGAAGACGACCAGAGTGTTTCTTAGGTTAACTGAGTTTGGATCAGATACGCTGGCATTTTGAAATGTTTTAATTGGTCAAATTCAAACCGGATCCTATGTTTGCCTTGCAGTGTGTTCCATCGTGTTTCTCATCATTTAGAATGTTGGATATGCTGTGTCAATTAATGAGGTGTGATCCAACGCTCCTGGTTTTTTCTGATTTTAATTCTTTTTCTTTTATTATTTTAAATTTATTTTTCTTTAAAAATTCGTAGTAATTTCATTTTTTATCCAAAAAATCCCAAAATAATTTCTAAAATTCTCTTTTATTTTTTTTCATCTGATTTTTATTTTTCATATTTTATTTCACCGATTTTCTAATTTTTTTGACGATTTTTCTCTTTTCTCCTTTGTTTTAATTGGTTTAAAATTATTTTTTCTGCATTTTAAAATTCTAAAAATATTATTATACGTTTCCCATTTTATTTTCAATCTTCCATAATTTTCTTGACAATTTATTTGGTGTTTTGAAGGACTTTATGGATTTTCCTTTTTATTTCCATTTTAAAAATCATTTAAAAATACCTTTAATGCATTTTTATTTTATTTAATTGCATTTTTAATTTGTTTGACCTTGTGGATTTCTGTTGGCCTTGGATCATCATGATTTTGACTTCAAGTCTCATCAAACTCAATGGATCTTGGGTGTTTATGGGGTGAAAATCCTAATCCACCAAAATGGATGATTTATTTTGATAATGACTTGATTAAATTTTTGATTCAATTTGGGTGTGACCTCTTTTGTCCCCTTTCATCTTCATCCCTTTCTTTTATTTTGATCAATTGGATGGATTAATGTCCATCTTGTTCATGATGTATGGATTGGTGCTTGATAAACTTTCATCATTTCAAGTCTACCTTCTAAGTGATCATTAATGTTAGGTACTTTGGATTGATGCATAAGTTTGTCCTAACTGTCATGAAATATAGATTGAAGTAATAGACCATCCTCTTAGCCTTTGTGCTTGATCATACCCTTTCATTTTCTTTTCTTGTGTGGCATAACTTTAGGAGGAGGATTTACATATCATTTCTCTAGCATGTATTTGTAAGAACAAAAATTGTTCTACAACAGATTCCTTGATTTTGATGATAACAAAGGATGAAACCAAAAATGGCACCCTAACGAAAAGTTTCTAAGTGTGCAGGGTTCTAAAGAAAGAAGTAAGAAATCTGATGATGTCATCAGATAGAGTATCAGATCAGAAGCATATTATCAAATGATCAGAAGCTCTGAAGTAGAAACAAGCTCAAGAAAGTCTAACTCTGAACTAAACAACAAGTATCAGAAGCATCTGAACAAGAAGTAAGTCCTAGAACCTCTGACTCTGAACAACGCTATCTGAAGAATCTATTTAAATCAACATCAGAAGCAAGATTCCAAGGTTCTCCAGAAACACAAATACTCTGATTATGGATTTGCTAATCATGAAAGAGTAACGTTGAAGACAAGTAAAGATTTTCAAATGGATTTCCTAATTGAGAAAGAGACGTTAATCTCCAATCTCAATAAAGAAAATACTACTTGTGGTAAGTAGTCATTTCAAGAAGAAAAAGTCATCCTGCATTAGCTAATTATGTGATGGCGTAACTTCATCTCAATATCCACCAGTTTCAACTACTACTTCAACTGATCTATATAAAGGATTGCAAATCAACTTTCAGCAACACGCGAGAGAACAATCAGTAAGCCAACAAGCCAAAATTATACTGAAACACCAAGTCAAGAAAAACACTCTTTCTCTCTAAGATATTCACGAAGCTTTTGCTTATAACGTGAAAAACTCTTGTTCTTAACACTGTAATATTTGCTTTCTTAGAAGCACTCTAGATTACAATTTATCTTTCATCTTTTGTTTGTTGATTTCCTCAAGTGACTTAGTGTAGTCTGTAGACTTGAGAGGACTAAGAGATTTTTCTCTTAGGCGTTGTTTGTAATCTTTCAAGATTAGTGAATTAAGTCCTTGTTGAAGGAGAAATCACCTTGGCCGGGTGGACTGGAGTAGCTTTGTGTTATAAGCGAACCAGTATAAAATCCTTGTGTGATTTTCATTTTGAAAAGCGCTTATTTTTCCAAACAATTCAAACCCCCCCTTTCTTGTTTTTCTCACCTTCAATTGGTATCAGAGCTCCGGCTCTGTTATTGATTTTCTAATCAAACACTTAACCGTGTAGAGAGATCCAGTACGAGAAAAACAATGGCCCACTCAAATGAAAGAGATTCTTACAATGCCAAGCCTCCTGTTTTTGATGGAGAGAAATTTGACTACTGGAAAGATAGAATCGAAAGTTTCTTTCTGGGTTATGATGCTGACCTCTGGGACATTGTCACAGATGGATACACACCTCCAGTCTTAAATGGAGCTGAAGTTCCCAGAAGCAAGATGTCAGAAGAACAGAAACGTGTCTTCAAAAATCACCACAAGGCCAGAACAATACTTCTAAATGCTATATCATACAACGAATATGAAAAGATCACCAACAGAGAGACAACCAAAGATATACTTGACTCTCTGAAGATGACCCATGAAGGAAACTCCCAAGTCAAGGAGACGAAGGCTCTGGCGCTTATCCAGAAATATGAAGCCTTCAAAATGGAAGATGATGAAGCTATAGAAGCTATGTTTTCCAGATTTCAAACTCTTATTGCAGGTCTTAAAGTGCTAGACAAAGGATACACAACTGCAGATCATGTTAAGAAGATAGTCAGAAGTCTGCCAAAGAAATGGAGACCTATGGTTACTGCTCTGAAGCTGTCAAAGGATCTGAACAATATTAGCCTTGAAGAACTTGTTAGTTCTCTCAGAAGCCATGAGATAGAACTAGAGGAGGATGAGCCTCAGAAAAAGAACAAGTCCGTAGCGCTAAAGTCCAGATCTGAAAGACGGAAACCTGACAGAACCAAAGCTCTCCAGGCAGAAACTGAAGATACTGACGACTCTGAACCTGAAGACTCTGATGATGAAGAAGAATTGTCCCTACTAACCAGAAGAGTTAAGCAACTCTGGAAAAAGAGGAACAACAACTTCAGAAGACCAAGACCCAGAGGGGATCGATCAGAGTCAACTTCAAAAGGTAAAGCTAACAAAGATATTACCTGTTATGAATGTAAAGAAACAGGTCATTACAGAAATGAATGCCCCAAGTTGAAGAAAGACAACCCTAGAAAAGAAAGCTTCAAGAAAAACACCTTCAGAACTAAAAAAGGACTGATGGCTACCTGGGATGATAGTGAATCTGGATCATCAGAATCTGACTCTGATGAACAGGCCAACGTAGCACTTATGGCTACCACATCCAACAGCTCAGATGAAGAATCTGAAGAGGTATTTTCTGAACTTTCTCGATCTGACTTAGAATCATGTTTGTCAGAAACTCTTACCTCTTACCAGAAATTAAAACAAAAGTTTAAAAACATTAAAGGCTGTCTTAAAGCAAAATTTGAAGAGTGTAGTGAACTTGAGATAACAATTCTATCACAAGAAGATACAATCAAATCTTTAATGTTAGAAAGAGATGAAGCAAAAACAAAAAGCTCAGAATTAGAAGAAGCGTTGTCTCAAGCACCACAAACTTAAAATAAAATTATTTATAAATATGAAGAAGCCTTTCAAGAATTTCTGAAGAATGGGATAGATAGGAGTATTATGGCATCCATGATTTATGGAGTAAGTCAGAACAATAAAAGGGGAATTGGGTATGATCCTAAGGAAGATAAAACTTCTACAAGTGATCAAATTAAATCTCCTTTTTCATATCACTACACACACACACAAGAACACAAATTTAAAAATGCTAGAAGACCCAAAGTTATAAGAAACTCGGGGAAAACTAATCTAAAAGGACCCAAGAGATTCTGGGTACCGAAAGATAAGATTATCTATGTTGCAGATATCCTATGCAGCAAAGTTCAGACACCAGTCATGGTACCTGGACTCTGGATGCTCGCGACACATGACGGGAAGAAAGTCTATGTTCCAAAGTCTGGAACTTAAAGACGCTGGATTTGTAGGCTTCGGAGGAGATCAGAAAGGAAGGATCAGAGGCTCCGGAACTATTGGTAATGGTACTCTTCCCTCTATATCTGATGTTCTTTATGTAGAAGGATTAATGCATAACTTGTTATCCATAAGTCAATTAAGTGATAACGGTTATGATGTAATCTTCAATCAAAAAACATGTAAAGCCATTAATCAGAACGATGGCTCTGTCCTTTTCACAGGCAAGAGGAAAAACAACATTTACAAAATAAATCTTTCTGATTTAAAAGATCAAAATGTTAAATGTCTAATGTCAGTTCACGAAGAGCAATGGGTATGGCATAGACGCTTGGGCCACATTAGCATGAGGAAACTTTCTCAGCTAACTAAACTCGAGTTAGTCAGAGGCCTACCTAAACTGAAGTTTTCTTCAGATGCTCTGTGTGAAGCTTGTCAGAAAGGAAAATTTTCAAAAACATCTTTTAAAAAGAAAAATGTTGTTTCTACCTCTAAGCCTCTGGAGCTTCTTCACATTGACTTATTTGGTCCTGTGAAAACAGCATCAGTTAATGGAAAGAAGTATGGACTAGTCATTGTTGATGATTACAGTCGCTGGACATGGGTAAAATTCCTAAAGCACAAGAGTGAGTCTCACTCTGTATTCACCAGTTTCTGTTCCAAAGTGCAAAAAGAATTTGACTCTAAAATTATTAGAGTCAGAAGTGATCATGGTGGAGAATTTGAAAATAAAGATTTTGAAGAATTATTTGATTCTAATGGAATATCCCATGATTTCTCCTGCCCTAGAACTCCACAACAAAATGGAGTTGTAGAGAGGAAGAATAGGACACTCCAAGAGATGGCCAGAACCATGATCAATGAAACTAATGTAGAAAAGCACTTTTGGGCAGAAGCTGTAAATACAGCGTGTTACATTCAGAATAGAATCTCTATAAGACCTATTCTAGAAAAGACTCCCTATGAATTGTGTAAAGGAAGAAAACCAAACATCTCATATTTTCATCCTTTTGGATGCTCTTGCTTTATATTAAATACTAAAGAACATCTGAACAAGTTTGATTCCAAAGCACAGAAAGGTATTATGTTAGGATACTCAGAACGCTCTAAAGGCTATAGAGTATACAACACAGAAACCAAAATTGTGGAAGAATCAATTCATGTCAGATTTGATGATAAGCTTGACCCTGAAAAGTCAAAGCTAGTTGAAAAGTTTGCAGATTTGGAAATCACTCTTGTAGAATCTGATAAAACTCCAGAAACAACTGTCACTCAAAGCTCTGAAGAAATCAAATCTCCAGAAATCCCAAAGAAAGTCAAAAGTCGTATCAATGTATCTGAAGATTTGATTCTGGGAAACAAGGACGAACCTGTCAGAACCAGATCTACCTTCAGAACCTCTGAAGATATTCCTCTGGGACTAGTGTCTCTGATTGAGCCTACGTCTTATGATGAAGCACTTCAGGATAACGACTGGGTGGCAGCTATGCAAGAAGAATTGGATCAATTCTCAAAGAATGATGTTTGGGATCTCGTTCCTAAACCCAGAGGCACTCATGTCATTGGAACCAGATGGGTTTTCAGAAACAAACTGAACGAGAAAGGAGAAGTTGTCAGAAACAAAGCTCGACTGGTAGCTCAAGGTTACAGTCAACAAGAAGGTATTGACTATAATGAAACCTTTGCTCCAGTCGCGAGGTTAGAATCTATTCGTCTTCTTGTATCTTTTGCTATTAATCATTCTATCAAATTATACCAAATGGATGTCAAGAGTGCATTTCTTAATGGTTATATTTCAGAAGAAGTGTTTGTCAATCAACCTCCAGGTTTTGAAAATTCAAACTTTCCAGAACATGTTTTTAAACTTAAGAAATCCTTATATGGACTTAAACAAGCTCCCAGAGCTTGGTATGAACGTTTAAGCAATTTTCTTCTGGAACAAAATTTTATCAGAGGGAAAGTTGATTCTACACTCTTCTGTAAAAACCTTAATAATGATCTCATGATATGCCAAATTTATGTTGATGATATTATTTTTGGTTCTGCTAATATCTCTGTTTGCCAAGAATTTTCTAAGTTAATGCAGGCAGAATTTGAAATGAGTTTAACGCAAGAATTAAAGTTCTTTCTGGGAATTCAAATTAATCAAACTCCAGAAGTCACGTACGTTCATCAAAGCAAGTACATTAAAGACGTTCTGAAGAAGTTTGACATGACTGAATGCAACTCTGCAAAAACTCCCATGCACCCAACTTGCATTCTGGAGAAGGAAGAGGTAAGCAACAAGGTTTGTCAGAAGCTCTATCGAGGTATGATAGGCTCTCTCCTCTATCTGACTGCTACTCGTCCTGATATTCTCTTTAGTGTCTGTCTTTGTGCCAGATTCCAATCAGATCCTAGAGAATCTCATTTAACAGCAGTTAAAAGAATTCTTAAGTATCTGAAAGGAACTCCTAACCTGGGCCTGATGTATGAGAAAACATCAGAGTATAGACTCTTGGGTTATTGTGATGCAGATTATGCAGGAGATAGAATAGAACGAAAAAGCACATCTGGAAATTGCCAGCTTCTGGGAAACAATCTAATCTCCTGGGCTAGCAAAAGACAGTCAACTATTGCTCTATCAACTGCAGAAGCAGAATACATCTCAGCATCACTGTGCACAACTCAGATGCTCTGGATGAAGCATCAGCTAGAAGATCTACAAATCTTTGAGAGTAACATTCCTATCTTTTGTGATAATACTGCTGCTATTTGTTTAAGTAAGAATCCCATTCTACATTCCAGAGCCAAACACATAGAAATAAAACATCATTTTATCAGAGACTATGTTCAGAAAGGGATAGTAACATTGAAGTTCATTGATACAGAACATCAATGGGCAGATATCTTTACTAAGCCTCTAACTGAAGATAGATTTCTTTTTATCTTAGAACATCTGAACATTAAAAATTGTCCTGAATGAAGTATGGCTCTGAAAATGTAAAATGTGACTCTGATGTAAACAAATGTACTTCTGCCTCTGACTCTGATACTTCTACCAAGTTAAGAAGATATCTGAGTTAGAAATCTTCAGAAACCAATCCTTTGGTATTCCTGAAGATCAGATACATCAACACGTGGAGCTCTAAACGTCTAACCCTAGAACTTCTAGACAGCTGTCAAAAGAAATCAAAGGTCAGAACGTTTGAAATCTCCTAGAGCAGTGTGCGTACTGTTGGGATTAGACATTCATTTATTAGCTGTAATCATTTTTCCCCCCAAACGTGCTATTTTGATTTTTGTGCTAACGCTGGAATGTGTGTCGTTTTGCATGTTTTTACTTAGAGTATATAAACACTTTCTCTCACTTTTCACACTTATCACTCTCACTCACTCTAAAACCCTAAACCCTCTCTCGAAGCATTCTCTGCAAGTTCTTCATCAATCTTCTTCTTCTTCTTCTTCATGGATGCTCAACAACAAGAAGTTTTTAACTTCTCTCAACAGATGGAATCAAGTTCTAATCCCCAAACCTCAAACACTCAAACTCCAACCGTTACCGGCGTCACCGTCACCCCTGTCTACAAAGAACCTCACGTTCTTGACCGTGAACGCCATATCAACCTTTCAACTCCTTTTGAAGGTTTGGACGTGTTGTGTGAATCATTAGTTGATTTCGACAACCTAAGAAGAAATGGCGTTGATCTAACCGGAGAACTTCGTCAACAAGGGTGGGAGAATTATTTCCAAAGGCTTTATGGTCCTATTTACCCTCTTCTGGTCAAAGCGTTCTGGAGACATGCAGATGCAGATGACAACTTCATCGTCTCATATGTTCTGGGGGTGAAGATTGTTATTACTGAAGCGTCTATTGCTTCCTTGTTGAACATGGAGCAAAGTGGAGGAAAAAGGATTTACAACATTCCTCCTAGGTCAAAGCGCATCACTGAAGTCATCAACCCAACAATCTTCAAGCCCAACGTTGAAGGAAACCCCTCTAAGAACAAAGAGCTACACCAGAACCTCAGAGTGTGGCTGAAGATTATTCTGGGAACAATTCACCATCGTCCAGCCTCTAACTCTTCTGATTACATCAATGCAGACCAGAAATGCATTTTGTACTGCATTCAGAAGGGTATAAAGATCTGCCTCCCTGCTCTCCTCTTCAGATATCTGAGAGATTCTGTCAGAGAAACCAGAAACAATATGAAGCCCAGATCCTACATTCCTCTGGGAAGATTGCTATCTGACGTCTTCATTGAGCATGGACTGGTAGACGAGCTGGAAAAGACAAAACTGATGGATGATCTGGCAATTGATGTGGGGAAGCCTCTGAATGCCAGAAACCTCAAGAGTATGGGGATTATCAAGAAAATTCAAGTCAGGCCAACTCTGGAAACATCCTGGGATAGCTTGAAAGATCAGAGGAAGATGCCTCATGGCCTTGCCAGATTCTTCAAGAATGAACCTAGAGACGCTGTAGCTATCTATCTTCATCGTCTGCTGGAAGAAGGTATTGATGTCTCTGATTTCAGCCTCGATGACTGTCTGGACTCTGAAGAAGACTTCGTCAGATACAAGAGAGGTCTTTCTGAAAAGAAGGTAGCATCTCAGGCAAAGAAGGCCAGACTCGGAGAAACTTCTGGAAGCAAATCTTCAGCGCCTCTGAATATCTCAACTGGTAAGTCTGTTCCTCCTGTTACCTCTGAATTTATGATGGCTTCCTCTAACCCTCTCTCCTCTCAACCAATTTATACCACCTCTGATATTTCACCCTCAATCATCAGAACCTCCCAACCTACACCAGTCCTAAATATAGCCCGTACTTTCATACCTCCCTCTGAACCTAGACAAACCCACCAAAGCACTTCATCTTCATCATCCTCAGCACCAGAATCACCCCCATATGTTTCCCTCTCATCTGACCCTGAATTTTCTGATCCTGAATCCCCAACCATAGCCACAATTTATGCACATAGACTTGCTTCACAACAAACACAAACACAATCTGAAGCAACTTCACCTCCACCACAACAAACAACCACCATACCTTCTGAAAACCAACCCTCTGACCATCCCACTTCTGTTATCAACCCACCAATTATCTCCGCTGAACCAGAACCAGAATCCGAACCTTTAGATTTAAACCCACTTTATGCTTCATCCCAAACATCTGAACCTTCACCAGAAGCAGAATCTGAACCCCAACCTGAGTCAGAATCTGAACCTCAAACCTTGAATCTCAGCCCTCCACCTCATACCTCTGAACCAGAACCTGAACCTGAACTTTCTAAACCTACCCTTAAAGAAGCCATTATGATGATTGCAGAGGCTTCAGTTCAAAAGGTCGATTCTCTGGTCACTAACTCTGAAATCAGTGATGATCCTGAATCTGTAAGGACACACTGGAACAGAGTCATTGGCTGGATGACATCTGAGGCCTTTAGACTGAAGGGCATCTCTGAACAAGTCAGAAATGACTACATCAGAGATGCTGAGGCAAGACTCCAGGAGAGACTTGCCAGAGAGGCTGAAGCCAGAAGGCTGGAGGAAGAGAGACTGGCCAAGGAAGCTGAAGAAGAAGCAAAAAGGCTAGAAGAAGAAAGACTTGCTAAGGAAGCTGAACTCCTAAGGCAAAAGGAAGCTGAAGCCAAGGCTCTGGCAGATGCAGAAGCACAAGCTGCTGCAGAAGCTGAAGCTCAGCAGGCTCTGACTCTGGGGGAGTCCTCTTCTGTGATCCCTACGGTTCTTCAGACTCTGAAAGAACTCAAGCAAGATCAGAATGAACTCCGGGCCAGAATGGACAAGCAAGATACTGTCAACGAAAACATCCAGAACATGCTTGCTATGCTGCTTCAGAGAATGCCTCCGCCTCCGAACCCTTAGGCACTTAGGATTTTTTTATTTTTTATTTTTTTGCTTGCCTATTTTTTGCTTCTGTCTTCTTTTGGATCTGATGTTTTTCTTGTTCCTTTTGAATCTGATGTTTTGTTTGTTGCCTTTGTGCTTCTATCTATGAATTTCAAGTTTTTCTCTTTATTTATTTTCTCTTTACTTTTTTTTACTATGTCTTTTTGATTCTGACAAAAAGGGGGAGAAGTAATTATTAGCTCTGATGAAAATATTGTCTAAAACCTTAAGCATTTTGCAACATATTTTTTATATAAATAAAATTATCTAACTTGGACTTAAGAAATTGCAGAGAACTTCAGAAACCTCTTTACTTAAGAAACTCTGGTAAGAACTTCTGAACTCCCTAGCATTATCTCAGGGGGAGCTTCTGTCTATCTGATCTAATTTTATCCATGTTTCATCTGCTAATTTAAGTTGTTTTGTCATCATCAAAAAGGGGGAGATTGTAAGAACAAAAATTGTTCTACAACAGATTCCTTGATTTTGATGATAACAAAGGATGAAACCAAAAATGGCACCCTAACGAAAAGTTTCTAAGTGTGCAGGGTTCTAAAGAAAGAAGTAAGAAATCTGATGATGTCCTCAGATAGAGTATCAGATCAGAAGCATATTATCAAATGATCAGAAGCTCTGAAGTAGAAACAAGCTCAAGAAAGTCTAACTCTGAACTAAACAACAAGTATCAGAAGCATCTGAACAAGAAGTAAGTCCTAGAACCTCTGACTCTGAACAACGCTATCTGAAGAATCTATTTAAATCAACATCAGAAGCAAGATTCCAAGGTTCTCCAGAAACACAAATACTCTGATTATGGATTTGCTAATCATGAAAGAGTAACGTTGAAGACAAGTAAAGATTTTCAAATGGATTTCCTAATTGAGAAAGAGACGTTAATCTCCAATCTCAATAAAGAAAATACTACTTGTGGTAAGTAGTCATTTCAAGAAGAAAAAGTCATCCTGCATTAGCTAATTATGTGATGGCGTAACTTCATCTCAATATCCACCAGTTTCAACTACTACTTCAACTGATCTATA
The DNA here is from genome assembly GCF_024323335.1 of Lathyrus oleraceus. Classification (NCBI taxonomy): domain Eukaryota; kingdom Viridiplantae; phylum Streptophyta; class Magnoliopsida; order Fabales; family Fabaceae; genus Lathyrus; species Lathyrus oleraceus. Next base: position 49,537,773 of record NC_066585.1, read on the forward strand.
TAAAGGATTGCAAATCAACTTTCAGCAACACGCGAGAGAACAATCAGTAAGCCAACAAGCCAAAATTATACTGAAACACCAAGTCAAGAAAAACACTCTTTCTCTCTAAGATATTCACGAAGCTTTTGCTTATAACGTGAAAAACTCTTGTTCTTAACACTGTAATATTTGCTTTCTTAGAAGCACTCTAGATTACAATTTATCTTTCATCTTTTGTTTGTTGATTTCCTCAAGTGACTTAGTGTAGTCTGTAGACTTGAGAGGACTAAGAGATTTTTCTCTTAGGCGTTGTTTGTAATCTTTCAAGATTAGTGAATTAAGTCCTTGTTGAAGGCGAAATCACCTTGGCCGGGTGGACTGGAGTAGCTTTGTGTTATAAGCGAACCAGTATAAAATCCTTGTGTGATTTTCATTTTGAAAAGCGCTTATTTTTCCAAACAATTCAAACCCCCCTTTTCTTGTTTTTCGCACCTTCAATATTAACACAAATATTATTACTAACCGACCTCAGATAGTTGTGACTTTTACATAAGTCCAATTAGGATTGCTTAACATAGCGCTAACTTTGACCCAAAACCTGATGAAATTTTTATAAGTGAGATTGTAAGTCTCCTATTCCTCATGGTATTGTGTGAAAATTTTGCTCCTCTTTCATTTGTGAGAGTTAGTGGCGTACTTGTTGATTTTATCCAAGTTGGAACCCTTCTTATAAATGATGTATAGGTTCATATTTTCATGCTTGTGAGTTCATAGTTGAGTGTTCTCCAAAAGATGACCAAAAAACATCTTTCATTTTGGTTACTAACATCATTTACTAACACTTTACTTGTATTAACTTTCCTTTTAAAGTCATTTACTTTATGCATTTATTTTATGTCATTTACTTTATGCTTTATATTTAGCATCTCATATCATATTTTCTTGTGATAATGTCATTTTATTCTTTGTCCATTTGGACCTTTCTTTTATATCATTGTTAAGAAGACACTAATAAGAAAAAACCTAAAAGGAAACTTGTCTCTCTTAATTCATGGGCTTGTGGTTACCATCCTTGCCATCTTTGTGGAGTTATGGACTTAGAATTAGGATCTTGACCTTTGCTTTTGGACTTGTGGCCTGAGACCTTGAAATTCATCTGATACCTTTGGCTTTGGACTTCTCTGTGAAGACTTAGCTTGGTTACTTTGGGTTCATCTGACACATGGATTAATATTTGCTTATTTTGCTTGCTTGAGGGTTAATCCAAAGGAGGGAATTCTTGCTTAACTTATGTCACAAAGCTTTCTATCTCTTGGTTAGATCTTTCTTCTTTAGCTTTTACTTTACTTCTTTAGGATAGTCTCTTCTTCTCCTTCCCTTTATTTAATTTTCAAAATCTTTTTCAAAACCTTCTTGTTTTAACTTGAACCACTTTCTCAATAAACCTTTACTTTTGTCAAGTGATTTTCAAACATTTTCTTAATAAATGTCAATATATCTTAAGCATGTTTAGACTAATTTCAAAAGATTGTAAAAAAAGTTCCTAACTCATTCAAACCATTTTGTACCCTTGTGTACTTTTTTTGTTAAACTTTTTCTCAAGGCATTAGACATGAGTCATTTCCATAGTTGAGTTATAATTCTCCTATCTTTATAGTATTGATGATAATCCTTTTCCGTATGTGCTTGATGGGGAGATGTTATTTGTTATTGCTTGTTCTGTCTGTTATTGCTGTTGTTTGTTATTGCTTGTTATGTATGGTGCTTGGTGATATCTATGTGCTTTTGTTTGTTTTTAAAGGATTATTCCCTCATTTTAAATTGGCCTAGCCACCCTAAGATTCTACAGTTGGTTGAACTTGCGCTTGAGCGGTGCCAAAGAAATCAGAAATTCAAGTCATTTAAGTCGCCAATTGTTGGTAACTATGGTTCATATTTTGAATCAAAGGGTTAAATATAATACCAATTTATTGGGTAAGAAATTTAGTCATCTCATGGTTTCTTTCATCCGTTTGTTGTCTCATCAAGATCATAAAATTTATGGTGAAAGCTGACATCACCTGGCAATCGAATCCCATCCCCAATTGGAGTTGCGTGGTTTGACCACGGTTACTTATAATCGATCATGATTCCAGTCGTGTGAATATGCAGTCACTTCTTTGTCAGCAAATTTCGAAGGATTCGTCTACAAGCCTTCCATCATTGATGTTGGCATGCCATAAAGTTGTTCACGACTAGGCATATGCATTGTGAAACTTGTGGCATAAGGCATGAAGTCACTTGCCATAGTCGACCTAGGAATCACATGGTGACTTTGTGTTATTGATGAGGAGAATATCACCCCTTCTTGCGCATTCGATAATATGGTCGTCGTACTGGCAATGAAGGTGATTGATTCAGTCGAAGTTGCAGCAACCGTGCCTTCACCGTGTTATTGGACAGTTGTTCTCTATTTGTTTTATTATTTCTTGGATTAACCATTCTCATAAAATATCTCCTGGTTGTTTTTCCAACGTCTTTTTTGGTTATCCTATCACTCCTCAATCTCATACACATTAAAAAATTTGAGAAGTTTCATAAATGAAGAACTTATGCAATTTTTTAATGAAAAATGTAAATTTTCGCATAAAGGGTCCTACTGAGCATGCCAATTTGTTTACCATGAAATTTGATAAACAAAGACAAGTTTTATTTTACTTAAGAAATTAAACTCGAAAAAATCCCAGGACAGATTGTGCAAAAATGAAAAGTTTGGAACATATTTGACGTTAAAGTCGAAAGTAAAAAGAACTTGAAATAACTTTTAATGTAGTAAATGACTTTAAAAAATAAGGAATTTAATTCATGAAGTGGAACGCAAATACATACATTTTTAGATCACTCTTTTCTCAGTAACACTTGGGTACTTTGAGTTTGTAGAATTTGTGTGAAATTGTGGACCCCTAAAACTAAATAAAAAACAATGCTTATATACTAGTCCTAATGTAACCGTCTACAATAGCTGACTCAGCAAACGGTGCCACGTTCCCAACGCCATGCAACCTTTGCTTCTTCAAGCTTTATACGTGTCTTGTTCGACTGTGTGTAATTAGTAATATTACATTGGAAACATCAAATTTCACTAAGTTCAAAACTTACGTATCCCTAGCCTTTTAAACTAATTTCTTGAAAGTTCAACCAAGGTCACCATCACCCTTCGACATGACAAATTTTCCAAAAATGAATATCTAATTCCATGGCCGTAACTGACCAATTAGGCCTAGGTAAATACCAAATCAAACAATCTCCAAAAAATTGTCAAATCCTCAAATCATCACATCTAATATCATACAATTATTAATATTTGGTACCGACACAACATAAGATGCTAATGCCATCTTTATATACATGTCCATAAAATGAAATACAACATATGCCACATGACATACAATAGTGCCTAAATAAAAAATCTATGAACTATGTACAATATCTAAAATTGTACAAAATCCACAGCGGAAGATCACAATAAAAGCTTCCCTTGAACATCAATGCACGGTTCCTCTTGTATAATATAACATGCAAACAATACCTAAAAAGAAACAAAAATCTTAGGGTGAGATAATAATCTCAGTGAGTTCCCCTATCTTATGGGTTCACTCGACTCTATAGGGTTTCTAATCAATTTCCTAACTCAAGTCTTCAAAAGATGAAGGTTTAAGAAACTAGGGGATTTTCGCATTGTATAGAAACATGTACACTTGAGTTCACCAACTCAAATCAATCATTATTCAGAAATCTACCAAGGCATCTTTCCTCAACTACCCCTACGTCTAGGATTATCGACACGAGTCACGGATCCTTGTATCATGCTTTGACTTTTGTGGATTTCATATTCTTCCATGGGACTCATACCCAATATAAGAATCCTCGCTCCCTATGAGAATCATCACCCATCTCGAGCCTTATTCCTCATATGGGATTCTAACCCACTTTGAGGCTCACATCTTTTATGGGACTCTAACCCATTTGGTTGCACTATGGGACTCTAACCCATTTGGTTGAACATATGGGACTCTAACCCATTTGAGTGCACTATGGGACTCTAACCCATTTGGTTGAACATGAAAAGCAATAATGCATATATCCCAATTCTTACTTTTCAGAAGTCTCAAACTTTGGACTGTACTACAATGGGGTTCTTTCCGAATACATGACTAGTTCATCAACACAACGTGATTGTACACATCAATCATTAGGTGTTCACATCCACGAATTCTCATAACAATAAATCATGGTCCATACAAAGCATATTAGTTCGTGACTAAATTATAATTCTAGTGACTACTCATCCACGATACACACCGAGGTACCCTTTGCGCCCAAGCATCGCCACATAACTTTATTTACAAAACCTAGATTATATTTCTAAGTTATTCACCTAGTTATACTTTTAGGTTTCTTCACTCATCTTCGTAAGATTTTAATCATCTTATCTCAGAATCAAAACATCCAAACAATTCATAGCACACACATTAGCATATCAAAATTTCATACACAAAACATACATAGTAGCATAACATTTCACAATAAACCTTAGACAAATCCATCTCACAACCCACTAATAATTATCTTAGGTTATTCAAGTTGTTATGCTTAAACATAGTCAAACATAAGTAGTTCACTTAAGGCATATATTCATTTATGTCCGCTACCAAACATCCTTTCTTAATTCATGGTCTCTCATCACCATGCAATATCCCATTATATTATCTTTCTGCAGCTTCAAGTCTCATATCTATCAGAGTCACGGTTCTTGAATTATGGTGGAAACAATAAACAAGGTATTTACATTCACTTAAATTTCATTACTATCCTATCAATCAATGGCTTAACACCATGTTTCTACATCACTAAAAAATAGAGCATTGCAAGATCTTTCTAATGCTTCTAATCGTGTCTCATTCAGAGTTATGGTTCTCGAGTTACGGGGAAAACAAGAATCAAGCATTTTTCTCAATGCAATCAAGTTCGCTTAGCGAGCTCCGGCGAACTCCCAACGAACATGCTTTGTTGAGCGAACTCCTAGCGAACCCAGTCAGTAGAAGATCTCCCATGACTTTGATTAGCGAGCGTAGAAGGCCTAAAATAGTATCAGCACACATTTGGATGAAAAAAAAACCCAAGCAACCAACAATATTCATCCTAATGCATCCAATGACCCAAAATAACATGGTTTATCACAAATGCGCATACAACACCACCAAATATTATGGTTAGACACAACACTAACAATAATAACACACAACCACACCAATACTTCATCAATGACTCTCAACCATTATCAATATTATAAATTACTAACATGAATCATGTAAGACCACAAGTAGAACATCTATCAAATCCAAATTATACATAAACATGTCATCACCCAAAACCTAATTTCCAAATCATGTCTTTTCCCCAATCAAAGCTAAAATTACCTAAGAACTCACCTTGAGATAATGAAGGTGATGAATATTGGTGAAGAAGATGATGAAATTAAGTTGGTGATGATGATGACCCTCCCATGGATTCCTCTTTTTCTTCCCTTTTCTTTCTCCTTTCTCTTCTCTTCTCTTCTTCTTTTCCCTTCTTCACGTTTTCTTTTCTCCTTTGTATTGGTTTCCTTTTCTCTTTATTATCCACGTGTTGTTATTTCTTTTCCACCATATAAATATGTATAACACACGCGCGCGCACACGCACACACACACACACACATACACACACACACACACACACACACACACACACACACACACACACACACACACATATATATATATATATATATATATATATATATATATATATTATTAAGTAGTGATAGAAAATATCTCAATTGATATTTTGTCTTTCAGTATCAATTGAACAATTATAAATGTTAACAAAATGCTCCCTCTTGTACTTATTAGTAATGATACTTCTCTTTTAATAATGATTCATCTCTTCAGAGTTCACTAGATACTCCATTGGTCCCAAACTGATAATATTTAGAGCACATAGGAGCTCTAATTGTTCCAACTGACAACATTTAGAGTTCATAGGATCTCAGTTGGTCTCAACTGACAACAAATTGAGAATTTAAGGGAACATGAGATACTACACCCCTCCCCTTAAATTCAAATTCTCCCCCGAATTTCTTCCACTCAAAGAAAGAAACAATTATTACATCACTGTCCTAAGTCAACACTTAACTTTTCTTCAGTTCAATCCTCTGACATACTCAAACCTTCCACCTTGTCTTCACTGGTAAATTTCCTTCTATCATGAACTCTCGAAATTTCATGGTCTTAACCATATTCTTATTCCAATGTTTGATTAACCTCTAACATTGTTCCTACTTAATTCATCTGACACACTACTCTGAAACATTTGGAACACCTAAGATTCACAGGTAGTACTAATTGGTTATCTCTTTGATCCTTCATGGAACTTCACAATTCTCTATGTCCAAAACTCTTTACTATGCAATTTTCAATTGAACACCATGGAACACCAGGGATTCATAGGTACTATTGATTGATTAGCAGTCTTCATTGAAAATTACATTTATCCTCCAAAGTGACCACCACCTAAAACAATACTAGAACCTTACTGTCATCCACTGAAAGAACACTTATCTTGCTGACAAAAGATGGAGAATTAGAACCAATACCTTGTTTTTATTGCCATAATTCATTCTGAGTTCTTTATGGAGTTTTGACTTACTCACGGGTTCTGCTGACACATGATTCCAACCAATTGAAGAAAATAAGACTAATAAGGAATTTCAAGTCATTCACAAAACAACACTTCCAAGGAACTCTAACCAACCTAGGATGCAATTGTGAGTTTCCATACTACTCACAAAGTCACCACACTTCACACACGTCTGGAGATAACATTGCACTTGTCGTCCAAAAACCATTCATCTAAATCGTCATGTTCCATCTTCCATAATCTTAGCTCATGCTCTTACTAATATAGAGTCTGAGTTACATGTTTAACTTCAGGAATATCTAATCATTTTTCCTTCTTGGAAGCACAACTCACGAATCCTTCTAAAAGGGTAAAACATCACTGCACCGATCAGGTACCTCTCTCATGGGATCTACATTTGAGGCCATGAACCTGAGAGAAATAACCAATTCCATGCTCGGACTAATCGCCGTACACCTTACTAACACATATGCAAGATACTGAACTGGCCTCCTCAAGATCACCACTTGATAAGTCTCTTCTAACTTCACTCCTTATGGTCTCATTAGTCAATATTGGTACACCCAAGACATATATTCAACTTTTCTATGCAACTATATTACAATCAATGATAGAGTACCTCCCTATTTATAGATTGAGAAAATCATTTTCCAACTAACATAACTCAACTAAAATACAAACTAGAGACAAGTTTAAATTTCTATCGAGATATTCTTCGATATTTTGACAGCTATACAAAATCTATACCGCATTTCGATAACAACAAACTCTATCGAAAATAGTATTTTGACACAAAGAATTACATTCTCAACACACATAATCTTTAGATAATTTCATTAATCAATAAAAATAAATAAATAAAAATTTATTCTATGTAACTGAATAAATTTTTTGAATGACTATCTTAATAACTCAGATTTTTAATAATGTGACAAAAATAAAATTATGAAATGAGATGTTAAGAAATTGAGTTGGACTATGTTTTACTTTTAATATCTATAATAGATATATTATAGATAACTTTTTCGTAAGAATAATACTGTAATCGATATACATTATTAATATTACAATGTATAATTTATATATATTTTAAGTATAACGTGTTATTAGGCCTTAAATATTTTTGGGTATAAGTCGGGCAATTTTTCATAATATTCTAAAAAAACTTATGATATATTTATTTTATTTACAATACTCAATTTAATAAATAAGTCTAACATAGAAAGCAGGGTTGATCTGACTATAGAACGCCGGCGCAATGGACGAAAGCTTAACCTACTCACTCCCATACATGCATATCAAACTTTGTGTCCTTTCGATCACTTTCAAAAAGACCATTTTCTTCTTCCCTTGTTTGAATGTTGACTGAAAATTGATTTTTTTTAATAACTTTTTTTAATATTTTAGATTGTGTTTTTGTCAAAGTTTCAAATTGTAGTTTGAATTATTGTGTTTGATAAATATTTTTTATATAAAAATAACCATGCTTTTTAATTTAAATATTAAGATAAATAATTTTTTAAAATAATTATTAAAATAATCACATTTTTTAACTGATGCGTCAATTCAATTGAGGCATCCAATAACCATTTAAAGGAGGCTTCAGCTCCAATGGCGCATGCTCCTAATGACATTGTATGTAGGCGTCATGGTAGCTGGCGCATGCATGTGTTGTTTAGTGAATGCGCTCATGGATCTAGATCATGCATGTGTGTGTGGCGCCTAGGGATTGACGCATGCGTTCATGGTTTCATTTATAAATAACATGTATATTTCTCATATTTTTTCATATACCTTCTTCCCTTCGACCCCATTTTCTTTCAGTCTACTTCAATCTCCTTCAAATATTTTTCTTTAACCATGTCTAAATACATTCACAAGAGAAATATTGATTTAACCTTTTTAGCAGTGCAACCTCCGATAAAGATTCGACTTTGAAATATAGAAACGTTTGAACGTCTTAATCGAACGTTGAACCGTTGGTTAGATGGAGAAATTGCAGATGGTGAAAGGATTAGAAGAATTCAATGGCTTGGGTCCACGTTCAACCAAAATGGAGAAGTGTGTGTATGAGTGGATATTAAGACTGATAGAGACGTTCACAAGTTCAATATTATTTTGATGGTTGTAATCGCTTAGTTATAGTAATGGTATTTTATTTGTTGTAGTTTGTTGTGTTGTTATTTATGTGTTGCTTGTGTGTTGAATGTGTTGTATTTGTTTGTGATGATATTTCCTCACAAAGTTATCATATGAAATAAGTATTATTTTTAATATAAAGTAAAAGAGGTTGTTCCAACACTGGGACAATTAGTACGATTGTGACCGGACAATTAGTATGATTGTGTCAGAGAATGTCCCCTTGATATTCAGACCAATAATCCTCTTTTGCAACCACTGAAAAACTCATTTTGTAAACATTTGATAAGCTTATGACTTTGTAAACATCGGATAGTAAGTAGGATGGATCCCTTCGAACCTTTGAACATGCAGCAGTGACATAGGAGCAGAGCATACGAAAGGCTTGGAACTTTTCGTAGCCGCACCAACGTCTATCTAGTTCCATTCTGTATTGTCCAATCGACATGCCTTCATTGTGACCCATGGACTCAATAACATTGTACCAACCTTTAGTACGGTCAAAGACCATGACTACGCGAGTGTTAGCTTTGACAACTTCGTGTCAAATGAATTTCATTGAAGCATCACTGAACAACTGCCCAAATTGTAACACAAAACTCCATTTGGAACGTCTGGTCTCAAGCAACGTCCCTAGCCTGAAATATGTTGTTTGCACTAAAGCAGTTATATGTAGGTTTCGGATGCCTTTGAAGACAAAGTTCATTAATTCCACAAGATTTGTTGTCATGTGGCCCCAACGTTGACCGTTGTCGTATGCCTTAGTCCACTTCTCCAATAGAATACTGTCAATCCATCATACTACATCTGCGTTTGACAATTTGATGTCTTCACGGTAGTGTTTGAAAGAAGGTTCTGTTAATGCATACTTTGCATTGACAACCTTCTTCTGCAATGTTTTGTATTTGATCTCCTACATAAAATTTTGAGCGATATGTCTAATGCAGTACACATGCATTGACGGAGGATCCTGCGAACTATTATCAATGTTTTGTAGGCACTCACTATTGAAGGGTGTCAGTCAGAGATCAAATATAAGTTAGGCTGAGGAGCAACGTGCAATCGAAATTTCTTAGGAAAAAACTTCATCCCTCAGCAGTCCCCCCTTCAACTAGGGAAAAGGTGATTGGAAAAATGTTGTTGTTGCCATCTTGTGCCACTACCATTAGTAACATTCCTTTATATTTCCCGTACAACCATGTACCATCAATTTGTATAATATGTTTACATAAAGCAAAACCTTTGTACGTCGACAATGTTTCCAAATTGACAATAATCCCTGTAGCATACTGTTTAAGAGTCACCAAGTATTTTGGAAGTTGTTTGTAAGACTCCTCCCAATTGCCATACACTTTTTCAATCTCATTTGTCCTAGATATCAAATCCTTCTTGTATGGTAGAGTATAGTTGTATTGTGTTACAATGTGAGAGATTATTATACTCACCTTTAATGACGGATTGTCGCTAATGACAAACAAAATTTCATGGCATATTAACTGAGAGCAGAGTTTTCGATGGTCTTGCATTGGGTTCGCGAGTATGCGTGAGTGAACTGGACCCATGGAACCAATCTCCCAAGAATCACTCCTCTTCCGGTAAGAAGCTGACAGTAGGAAAAGGAAGAGCTCATTTTGACAATAAATCTTATACCTCATTGCATTAGTTCGATCAACCCTGTAATCAGCTGATAATTCCATGTGATACTTTTTAATGGTTTTTACACAGTCTTCTTTTATGCGAAATGTGTCTCCTTCTTTCAATGATCCTTGAATTTGCATATAAGGATTGTAAAATATATCTGACGAAGGTTCATCTGCACTCAAATTCAAGCTTGTCATGTGTTGAGGTGGATAATATACATGACTAGTTGGTAATGGCTCCTCTTCTTCTTCATCATTCACCTTTGTGTGAAGACACAACTACGGGAGAGACTTTTGGTCAAGCTAGGGGTCAAGGTATCAACTTAAAATATCTTAAACAATATTATGCAAGTATAACATTAACCGAAGAATCTACCGAGTATGAAAAGATAATTAAAGCTTTGTGTTATATTATGATTCTATTTGATAATTTTTTATTTCCAGAAAGTACTGGTAATACGGTAAATATTATGTATTTTCCGTTGTTACGAAACATCAATAAGGTAAGCACATATAGTTGGGGTTCAACTGTTTTGTCCCATCTATATAGTGTTGTGTAAAAATGCCAAAAAAAAATACTTGTACATTTTATTCATGCGCCTATTTACTACAAACATGTGGTTGGTTAAGAATGTCGTCACTCGCCCCGGTAAACGAGAAGTCATTCATATTCCCTTTTGCAACAAAGTAAGTTTAAAATTTTACCATCTAATTTATTAGACTTTATATTACAACTAAATATAAATAATATTTTTCAAATATTTTCAATCTAGGCAGCCAGTTAAAGGAATGAACTACAACAGGTGTCCGAAACACGTTCTAGTAATCTATCACAATCTATTATACCATATTGGACCAGCCAATGTAATACTACTACCCAACTCTACATTTGAGTTTAAAAAAATTATCTAATTACATATCATTTAATCATGTCATACTCTTGTACAATTTATCTGGAGGCCATATCTGAGTCTTGATCATCAGGTTAACCATGATGATAATGCAGTTTGGACAACAAAAACACCAATTATATGGTTCACTACTGTGGAGATGCACCAGATGACCGTGTAAAACTGCAGTTTGGCATGCAACAACAAATTCCAGAACCTCCGACGTGTTTGAGAGATTGTCATCAACAAAGAGTCGATGGCCAATGGGATTATTCCGGCTGGAGAGACTTCGCAAAAGAGATCTATCGTCATTGGAGGAATCGACGACAACACATCTTAAACGAACCAGTCATATAGGGTGCTAGACCAACTCAACATTATATGGCATGGTTTAGATCGGTTACAACGCCACAATTTGTGTCTGATCCAAGGTATTTGATTGATCCACGCCAACGAGCTTCGTCATCATACACCCAACAACAAATCCCCGTCCAAGAACAATGTTAACCCACCCAAACCCAACGATCAACCTCACACCATCACCCTACCATATACACAAAACAACCAAACACCCAACCTCGCAACCAATTCATACCACACACCCAAACTCAAAACCAAGAATTAAACCCTAACCACCAACAACCATACGCAACCACCACAACAGTCTATAGCCCAAATGATTCATACGATTCAACATCATGCCATCGTAGCCCCCCACCAATGTACACCCAAACGTCTCACCGCCACAACATCCAACCATTGTTTGATTTTAGTACACGCCAAGAACCATTACTTCATTTCCAAAATGATTCAATGTCCCAATTCGGGCAACCACACCGTCCACAATTCACCCAACCATAACGACCCAACTACGACAACATGGGCACCGAACTTAATTACGGAAGTGTCGTTGGCGACAACCCCTCCAGCTATTTGGGACAATTGATGACAAATCTATCAAATACCGCCGGACCTTCCACCATACCTTTACACCATCCACCATTGGATCATGTCAGCACTCAAAGACCCCAAACACCTCAAGAAAATCGTGGGAGACCTCGAAGACAGGCTAAGGCACCTTGAAGTGGAACAGGGGGACGTTTCAATCGGGCAGGTCATTGAATTTCTTGTTAATTCTATGTATTTTTTCTTTATAATATCAAATAATTTTTAATTTCAGTATTTCATTTAATTAATAATAATTATAACATTTAAAATTATATATATATATATATATATATATATATATATATATATATATATATATATATATATATATATATGAAAGGAGCATGTGCCACATGCATTGGCGCATACATTATGTATGTGTATGCATGCGCCAATGCATGTGGCATCAAGACATGCATGCGCCAAAGCATGTGGTGTCTACATGCATTGGTTTTGCAAGCATGCGCCAAGACTAAGAGCGCCTCCATTGAAAGTTAATATGATGCGCTAGTTCAACTGACGCATCAATAGGAAAAATGGTTATTTTGATAATTTATTTGAAAAATTAACTATTTTAAGACTTAATTTAAAAAAAATTGATTATTTTAAATAAAAAATTCCAATCAACGATGCAATCATTACCACTTTTTGAATAAAAAAATATATCTTCTCAAATATTAAATACATTATTTTAGGAGATATAATATTATAATCATTTAAAATTCTGTATAATTGATGAGTTAGAGATTTTTTTATTAATAGATCACATGGCCACCTCTATCAACGTCATGGTCTTAAAAGAGAATTTGAGTTATACCACACAAAATTTTAATTTAATAAATATTTATTATATTTGTCTTATATATCTTACAATTTTAGGAAATATATCTTTTCAAAAATTAATGAAATATATCTTTTCAAAAATTAGATTTATTATTTTAGGAAATATAATATTAATATTATTTAAAATTCTTTATAGTTGATGAATTAGATGATTCTTTTATTAATAGATCACATAGCCACCTCTAACCCCAATTGACTAAACGTCATGGTCTTATAAGAGAATTTGAGTTATATATCTTCCAATTTTGTATAACATTCTTTGAAAGAAAAATAAATAAGTTTGTCCTATGTATAACAATTGTTTTCAAAGAATTAAATTAAGATTTTTCTTCTGCTCTTATAAAAGAGCATGTACTAGAACCACACTCTAAACCAAGTTCTTCTACTCCCTCTTTACTTTCAAGTTCCAATAGCTAAGAAATAAAATGGGTTCCAAACTTCTAGTACTATTTGTTTTTGTGATGTTGTTTGCTTTAAGTTCAGCAATTCCAAACAAGAGAAAGCCATATAAACCATGCAAAAACCTAGTCTTTTATTTTCATGACATACTTTACAATGGAAAGAATGCAGCAAATGCAACATCAGCAATAGTAGCAGCTCCAGAAGGTGTTAGTTTAACTAAATTGGCACCTCAATCCCACTTTGGTAACATAATAGTTTTTGATGACCCTATCACATTAAGCCATAGCCTTTCTTCAAAACAAGTTGGAAGAGCACAAGGGTTTTATATTTATGATACCAAAAACACATACACTTCTTGGCTTAGTTTCACATTTGTTCTTAATAGCACTCATCATCAAGGAACCATTACTTTTGCTGGAGCTGACCCAATTGTCGCCAAAACTAGAGATATTTCTGTCACTGGTGGTACTGGAGATTTCTTTATGCATAGAGGAATTGCTACTATTACCACTGATGCCTTTGAAGGCGAGGCTTATTTTCGACTTGGTGTTTATATCAAGTTCTTTGAGTGTTGGTAACTATCAAATTAAGTACTAATTGCTAAAGTAAAAGCAATTAAATTTGAAGTTAAATTGTTGTTGTCTCTTTTCATGTTGTGTTTTTAATTAATTAGCCCATAAAGTATACTCTTTGTACTTTTTTATTCTCTAAGATTATTATCAATACATGAAGATTCTATTAACTATTTGTCTTATACACAAGGATTTAATCCAATATAATCAACAGATTACAATAAACACAAAGAATACCCTTTTTTGTCTTCTCAAGGATCCAACTAAACCTTAGTCGCCTCAAGGACTCACAAAGAACAACTTTCGTTGTCTTCTCAAGGATAACCTCATTAATGAATCAAACAAATATTCTGAATAAAAGTTTATGTGTTCCAAGATGCTTCTACAAAAGAAGATTTACACAAAATGAATAATAAATACTTAAAGAACATTGTATACAAATGATGATAGTTTTTCACAAAGAAAATTAGCTTGTCAAAATACTTGTGTAGATCAGCAATTTCTTCAAGTCTCCAATGCATGCTTATATAGTGTAAACATGTGACCGTTGGAGGGCAAAATGGGGAATGCTTTTTGAACGGTTTCCATTGTTGGATGAGAAAGGAACGATACCACGTACTGTCCTTTCTCCAACAAATTCAGTGACAAGTGTGATGAATAATACAGTCATTGCCCACGAAGTCAGGTAGTGGAAAGGTTGTTCAATTTGTACTATGTACTATTTGATCACATTCCCATTTGATCTTATCTTCAGATTCATTGGCTTCTAATAAAAGATGATTGAAGCATGAAGTAAAGAAGTAGAGAGTTGGATTCAAAAACTTCAAAACCTTGGGTCAGAACCTTGAGATCGTCAGTAGTCTGGCTTGAGTTCTTCAGTGTCTTCAGAATCTTCAGAGTCTTTAGAATCCTCAGTCAGAACCTTGATAACTTCAATCGTCTGTGTTGAGTTCTTTAGAATCTTCAGCTACATAACACAACTTTAGAAGCTTTTCATTCTTCATAAGTTTGTTGATCAGAGTCACGTCCAGAAGAAAAAATTGAGAGAACATGACAACAACAATATAGAGTCTCCTCAGAAGCTTCTGATAGGTGAAATAACACAAAAGCAGAAAGAACATTGCAGCAACAATATTGACGTCTTTCAGAACTTCTAAATGAAGCGCAAAAGCTAATTTGGAACGCAAAGTTCAGAAACTGATGATGTTGCATATGATCAGAATCAGAACTGGTTGTTAAAGTTACACAATAACAAACCATTAGGGTACCAAAATTGTTCTCACACAAATACAAAATTGTTATCATCAAAACTCAATGTATAGATGCAAACCCAAATCTTGTTCTAACAATCTCCCCCTTTTTGATGATGACAAAACATGTATTTTAATGAACAGTTTTGTACAAGGTAATCATAGAAGAATGAATCTTACAGAAGCACAAAGCTTCCCGTGAGATGTATAATCCTATAAAGATAAACTCATAATGAAAGGATACTTTCCTGATTTACCTTTTGAAGTACCAGAATGAATAATTAGGCAAAACCTGGTTTAACTTCAGAAGTTAGTTGATGTTGTCCAGAGCACTGGTTGATAACATCATCCTTTTGATAGATCTTACTTCAGTAACTTTTCTTTAAAAGAGCTTTCTTCAGAAACTTCTTTGAAAACCATTTTGTATCTTGAGAAAGAAGCTTAACAAACCATTCCGATTCTTGAGAGTTAGCCCTGCAAAAACACTTAACAAACTTTTCTCAAAGTATTTGTTAACAGAAACATTTAAACAATGTTTGAGTTTTTACTTAGGAATTTAGATATCAAAATAAACTCTTAATTCTTCCCCTTTAGAATGTTATGTTTTCTCCCTCTTTGTCATAAATCAAAAAGATAAAAGACACAATAAATAAAGAGAAGGAAAACAATTCCATTGGTAAAAAAACATGCCAATAGGCAGTGCAGAGTACAGTGAAAAGAAACAAAAGAAAAATGCGAAAAAGTTAAAGTAAATAAAATCTAGGGGTTATGGGGAGGAGGTGAAGGAGGAAGAGGAAATCTTGATAGAATCAGTTGAAACATCAGATCTTACGTATCCATACGCTTATTGACCTTTGCATTATCAGTCTTAATCTGCTCGATGGTTCTCAGAAGAGAAACTGGAATAGGCTGAAACATAGAAGCTTCTGAGACGATGATCTGGTTTAGAGCTTCTTCCATAGCAGAATCTTCAGGTTCAGAAACAGAAGGTTCTGGATAAGAAAATTCAATGTTTTGAGCAAGTTCTGTTACCGGAGCTTCTTCTTCTTCTTCTTCTTCCATGGGTTCTGGAGAAGCCCCGTTGACTTCCGGTGCAGGAAGGTATAATTGGTAATTCCTCATCTTCCACAATTCCATTAAGGGAACGAACCTAGAATGAAATTTGCTTTCAGCCAGAGTATACCCAAGATCCTTCATCTTGGAAATCTCATAATTCATCCAGCTTCTATAGGCTTCCCATGTTGAATCACTTGCAGCAGGGTTTGCAGAAGAATGACTAGCAGACATTGCAGTCTCCAAATGCCTTTTAGATTCATAATCAAAAGTCATTAGAAGCTTACCAAGGTCAGGAGAGGATGGTGTTAGGACTTTGGGATATTTAATGGTGAGGTTGATTTTGGACTCGTCAAAATCAGGACCAAAGATTGAGGGATGTGAGGATTGAATAATGGGGGATGATTCTAGTGAGGTAATTGTTATCTCAAAGTCAAACATTCCTTCAGGAGTGCCTTTAGAAACATGTTCGTTAGAAGCACTTCTAACAGGAGATGTTCGAGGTGGTGTAACATTTGGATTATTTGGTTGGGGGCAGAAACATTTGATGGTGGTGAGATGGGTGTAGTTTGTAACTGTGGAGGAGATAATGGAGGTGGTAGCGATTGTTGTTCTAAAATAGGAGCAGAAACTTGAAGAGTTTCTGTGACAGTTGTTGCTAATGTTTGAGTGGATTTCGATGGTGGTATTTCTATGACAGGTGTTGATATTAGTGGTGTTGGTAGTTTAAGTGGTTCAGAAAAGGTAGATTAAGATGGAGGTGTAGGTGGTAAGATTCTTGATGGAATTGAAACAGAATCTACAGAAGTGTCAGCAGAAGGAAACTTATAGGAAGCTCTTGAAGATTGAACGACCCTAGACGTATCCTTCAGAACCATAGCCTTCTGGCGCTCACTTAGAGGCACCTTATCTTTCTTCTGAAAGGTAGATATCTTCTTCTTCTTCTTTTAAGCTCTCGAATATCCTTCACCTATGAACTCTTTCTTCCTTTTACCATGGACATCTGGGTAGGTTTCTGGGAGGTTAAAGGGATCCACCAATGGGTTAATTCCATCCTTGAGACAACTTTCCAGATAAGCCATCAGAACTTATGGAGGATCTACTTTGGTAAATATAGGGTAGTCATCTATTGGATTTCTTGTACCACAAATATAATCCTTGATCAAAATAATTTATGGTCTTCGAAATTTGGAGATGAGACCCTTACTTTTCATATTCTTTCCCCAGAAGACTTTTCCAGCGTCTATTACTAGTTCTTCTATCAACCCACTCTCCACCACGCCACTCTCCACCAGAATATCTAAGATCAATCTTCCATTTGGTATGAACTTGCTTCTAGATTTCTTGAAAGATCCACCAGTTCTGTATTCTATGATAGAATCCCTAATGAACTTAAACAAAAGTGATGGCAGTCCCAACTTAACACCCTTATCAAGAAGAAACAACATGATCTTCTGGCGTGTGTTGATGTAACCAGAACTATTTGTACTTGGCATGAAATGAAGAAACATAGAGTTGGATTCAGAAACTTCAGAATCTTTGATGAGAACCTTGACAATGTCAGTAGTCTGGCTTGAGATCTTAACTATCTTCATAATCTTCATAGTCTTTAGAATCTTCAGTCATAACCTTGATAACTTTAATCGGTTGGCTTGAGATCTTCAGAATCTTCAGCTACATAACACAACTTTAGAATCTTTCCATTCTTCAGAAGTTTGGTGATTATAGTCACGTCTAGAAGCATGAACTAAGAGAACATAGCAACAACAACATATTGTCTCCTCAGAAGCCTCTCATGAGTGAATCAATACAGAAGCATAAACAAAATTGCAGAAACAATAATGAACATCTTTCAGAACTTCTAATGGTTGTCGCATAAGGGAATTTGGAACATATCATTCAGAAACTGATGATGTTGTACATCATATATTCAGAATCAGAATTGGCTGTTAAAGTTACACAATAACAAACCATTAGGGTACCAAAATTGTTCTCACACAAATACAATATTGTTATCATCAAAACTCAAGGTATAGATGCATAAACAAATCTTGTTCTAACAAGTTGGAGAAGTAATAATTGCACCTATTCCATGACCTCGAGCATTAGAAGCACCGTCGAACACGAGCATCCATCGCGATCTTGGTTCGGGGCCTTCATCGGAGCCTGGAATATTGGAGTCTCTAATAAACATAATATCTTATTTTGGAAAGCCAAACCTCATTGACTGATAACCCTCCACAGGTTGGCGAGCAAGGTAGTTAGACAAAACACTCCTTTTTGTAGCCTTTTGGGTCACATACTGGATGTCATACTCAATTAACAACATCTTCTAACGAGCACTTCTACCAATGACATCAGGATTTTCAAAAATATAGTTTATTGGATCCATCTTGAATATTGACAAAGTGGTATGACAAACCATAAATTGTCTTAGGCGTCGAGCAACCCAAGTCAGAGCACAACAAGTTTTCTCCAAGAGTGAGTATCTGGTCTCACACTCAGTGAACTTTTTGCCCAAATAGTAGATTGTGTGTCCTTTTCTGCATGTGTCGTCATGGTGACCCAATACACAACCCATAGACTCATATAGTACCAAAAGATACATGATAAGAGGCCTACAATGAACAGGTGGTATTAGGATCAGTGGTTCTTGCAAATGCTTTTTTATCTTGTCAAGTGCCACTTGACAATCATTGCTCCACAAGATCGATTGATTTTTCCTCAATAATTTGAAGACCGGTTCATAGGTAGCTGTTAAATGAGAGATAAGTCTGAAGATGTAATTAAGCCGACCAAGGAAACCTTATATTTCTTTCTTAGTTCTGGGAGGTGGCATATCTTGGATTGCTCAAACTTTATCGGGATCAACATCAATGCCTTTCTAACTTATAATAAACCCCGACATCTTACCATATCGGACCCCAAAGGTGCATTTTTCTATATTCAACTGCAACTTGAACTTTCGGAATCCTGGCAAATAACTTCCTCAAATGTTCCAAATGATCATCTTCAGTTTTAGACTTGGAAATCATATCGTCTACATAAACCTCAATCTCTTTATGAATCATATCATGAAAGAGGTTTACCATGGCACCCTGATATGTTTCCCCTTCATTCTTCAGACCAAAAGGCGTGACTTTATAGCAGTAAGTTCCCCATGGTGTGATGAAAGATTTCTTCTCAATATCATCTGGAGACATCTTTATTTGATTGTACCCTGAGAAACCATCCATGAAAGAAAATACGGAGAACTGAGATATGTTATCAACAAAGACATCAATATGAGAGAAAGGGAAATCATCCTTTTGACCCACTTTATTGAGATCTCGATAATTCACACACATTCTAACTTTCCCATCTTTCTTCAGAATTAGGACAATATTGGCGACCCATTGAGGATATTCATAAATGGCTAAGAAGCTAGCATCAAACTGTTTCTTAACTTCCTCTATGATTTTAAGTGCCATGTTGGGTCTGGTCCTTCTGAGTTTTTGTTTGACCGGAGGACATTCAAGCATGAGTGGTAAGTGATGGTCAACAATGTTAGTGTCCAACCCAGACATATCTTGATAAGACCAGGAAAAGACGTCAACATATTCATGAAGTAACTTGGCTAACTCAGAGTGTACATGCTTGGCAAGGGATTCCCCCATTTTCACCTCTTTCCTGACTTCTTCAGAACCCATGTTGATGACTTCCACTAGATCTTTATACGAATGAATCTCTTTCTCTTCATGCTCAAGGAGCCTTACTAGCTCAGTTGATAATTCACAATCTTCCTCATTGTCGTCTTCAGCTTGGTTGATTGGAAGCCTAGATTTATAATGAATTTTTCCGAGTTGTTACCAATGGATTTATTTGCTCTACATGTTATGAGCTTATTTTAGTATGCTTTTAGAAAAGTGGAAAAAGAAAAAAAAACTTTTGCTATTTTATTTTAGTGAAAAGTAAAAATAACCGAAAGGAAAGGACCATGATTTTGAAAGCAAAACACTTTCTTTATTAATCGCATAATGATTTTAAAACAGGGAGGCCCTTACAAGCTATCCACTTGTCTTGGGCGAAGACAAGGTGTAGCACCTCAAATTTGCACCTATCATTGTACATACATTCTCATATTAGGTCATAGCATAACATGGTCCACTGCATAGCATTGCATTGTCCCATTTGCCTCAAGTGCAAGCCAATCAAGAAATTAGGTCAAACTGATCAGGAGATCAGTCAGTCAAGCAAGCAAGCACAATTCTCAAGGAGCCAAGGCCCTAGGGTTGGTCCAACATGTTCACATGACTTGGGGATCCATTTGAAGTGTTTAGGTCAAGGATTGGATGTTCAGAAGTCATCAGTCAATGCACAGTCAGTCAGAAACCCTAAAAAGTCAAACTTGGACAACTGTGTCTGATTTTTATGGTTTTGATGGTTGGATTTGGTTTGAGAGAGCTTATTCATGTCCACATAGGCCTCATATATCATGGCAAACATCATCATTGAAGAATTTGAAGCCAGATCAGAAATTTCCAAAAATGGAAACTGGACCTGTAACTGAAACTTGCCAAAAATGGAAAGTCTTGATCCTCAAACTTACATCATGATACAAGCTTCAAATGAATTTTTGCCCAACATGAAAGTTGAAGATCTTGTTCTCCCATTTCCAAAAAGTCCAAGAACACTCAATTCCCATGTATGGTTGGCAAGTTATGATCAATTCATTTTCAGAAATTCTTGAACTTCAAAAGGCCATATCTCTCAAACCATTTGGCCAATTTGGGTGGGGTTTTTTCCTACAAGTCACATTTGATCCCCTCTTTCCAAATATGTCATCCTCATGCACCAAAACATCACCATGCAAAATGGCCTTTTTGAACTTGCCTTAATTAATTTCAAGTGAGTTAAATTTTGACTTTTCAAAATAATCTTTTTTAAACCATTTGGCCAATTGAAATAGTTCAGAAATGTGGTTTGTGTCATGTTTGAAAGCCCAAATTCGTGCAGTACATACACCCATGCCAACTTGCTTGAAAATTGGAAAGAAAGTACACTTTTACCAACTCTACACCACATTTTCATGAACCATGATTAGCATTCATTAGCACCAGTAAACAACATATATATTCATCTCTTTTTCTGCTGAGAAAAACCCTAGCAGCTGCCAAAACACTCAGAAATCCACTCTCTCTCAAATTTCATCTTGCTTGCATTTTCCAAAATTCTTCAAAAATCCTCCAAAGAGCACGACCATACCTTTGTGGCTGCATCATCCAAGCATCATTTCATGCGCATTTCAACCATCATCCTTCAACTGTAAGAAGCTTTTCATGGCTGTTCATCTTCAAGCATCTTCAATGGCAGAAGCTATTCAGAACCAAATCAAGTTGTTTCAAACCAAACTTTCTTCATCATCCATCTTGTAGGAGCATAATCTTCATCTGTTTCAACCATTTGGAGCCAGAAAGCTACTGAATCTTCATCTGCTCTTCAACAGTGGTTAGTTTTTGAATCCTTTGTTTCACCAAACTTTGCCATGCTTAGTGTAGGTCTTAGTATGCTGATTATTATGAGCTTTGCATCATGTAAAATGGTTAAGTATTTAGCAAGAAATCTGGAAATAAAGATTGATGTTCATATGAATTTTTGCTCGATTCTCTCTCAATAGCTTGTTTCCATGAAAATTGATGTTGGATTTTGCTTTGCCATGTTTGGATGAACATGTATGTGTGCTCATTATTCATTTCTGGAGTTTTTGTTCTTGAGCCAATTTTGATGTCATTTGTGATTCTTGCTCGATTCATGTTCATTGCTGTGTTTTAATGAAAATTATTGAGGGATTCTTGTTTGCCATACCATGCTGAACATTTGTGTATATTTAATTTTGGTTTCTGGAAAAATTTTGAGAAAACACGATTTGGGAAGATGATGTTGTTACTGTTGGATATAAACCCTAGTTCCATTGATACACTGCCCAAAATTTTGGATGAGAACGTATGCATGTTCACGGTAGAGCCATGCTAGCCAATCAAAACATTTTAATCCCTGGCCTGAAACGCGGTCGTTTGGTTTAATGACCCTCATATTTACATCCGTGCCACTCGGTCCATTAATAATTCAATTTAATTCATTTTAATTTCATATTTTATTGTCATTTGATCATCAATCTTTGAAAATTCATATTTCACTCATTTCAAATCCAATTTTCATGGGGTTTTTTGCATCATCTTCATTGTGATCTCTAGTTTTTTATCATTATTTTTACTGATTTTTTTGGATGAGTAATTTTTGAATGGCATTAGGGTTTGTGACATGTATGCATATTTTGTACACTTTGCCAAAACATTTGTGAAATGGTGATACTTTATCCAATGGCTCCCAAATTTTTTGTGCTTAAACTAGACACATTCATGGTGATTTTTGTGTAGAGTTTGTGAATTTATCATTGCTGGTTTGTGAGTTTTGATTTTTTGAATTAGGGTGTGACAATTTGTGTCACACCAATGATGTCTAACTTCATGATTTTTGATACCATGCTTCCTGACCTCAAAATGGATTGAATTTTTGCATGATTGAGCTCTTGTGTGTCTAGTTTACATGTGAATTTTCTTGGAATTATTTGTGGCATTTCCTAATTGTTTGAGATTTTCTCCCCTACTTGGTCATATGTTGACTTTTTGTGACACTTGTTCCCATTTCATTTGTGAAATTCTCATATTTTATTAGATGGACATGAAATTTTACATGAGATAACTAGACATCCTCATCTTTGCCATGGTTTTGGTCCCATTCATTTATCATACACCATCTCTGATTTATGATTTTTCTAAGTTGATACATGTTTGGTTGACTTCTTTGAGCATGTTCAAAATTGCTTTGACTTTCTGATTTTCATTGACTGCCTTCCACTTGTCCAAATGAGATGAAATTTGACATGCTTACCATGCTATGTGTTAGGATTGATCATGATTTATTTGGTGATTTTTGGAAATGTTTGAGATTGGTTTTGATGCAAGTCTTGCTGTTGACTTCTATGAGCTCCTAAATGCCATGTTTTGACTTAATTTGTTCATGAAATGATGATGATGATTGATATGAATGTGAACCCAATTGGTTTTGTTTCTTGATTGTTTGAACATGATTTTGGATACTTGTCCTTTGCTGTTTTGACTTTTTCATACCCTTTTGACCCTAGGCTTGCCCTAGTGGTCCTGTTACTCACGTTTGAGTTCATGTTTTCAGGTTGACCAACAAATGACCAATGAGACCAATTCTTTTTGATTGAGCTTGCTTGAATATCATTGACTAATTTGTTTGTTTTGTAGGTGGCTTGGCTCACATGCCTTAAGCCTTGTGCCTTGCACATTCATTTGCTTCTGACTGACTGTTGACTTCTGTTTCCTTTTGCTTTGTTTGAGGTTGTATACTAATGTCTGCTTGACTATTTCAGGTGCTTTTAGTTGCTTAGTTCCTTGTGAACTTTTGCTTTGCTTTGCTTGTATAAGCAATTTGCATTGAGGTATATTTCTAATCTTCATGTAGTCTGGAAGACCTGGCCTGTTACTTGGCCAGGCAACTGTCTGAAGTCCTCCTTAAGAGGCCATGTTTGTGGATGTTTAATTTTGTCCTTGCATAGAGTCGAAGACCTCCTAAGTGAAGAGGCAATTGGCAGAACCAAGGGATATGCAATCTATCCCCTGCTATTCTGTGTGTCATCTGCTCTGCTCACACCACTGTGTTGATGCATTGCAGATACAAACCCAAGATCTTGTACAATTGTACAGTTGAGTCAGTTTTAAATGTGTAGAAGGGTTCCCACTTTCTGAACCCACACATTCTTGTCTTAAGCTCTCCCAGGCCAGGGATAAGAGCTGTGAAGTCTTATCTTCACTCACCCTTCATCTGCTTCACCTTAGCCCCTCAATGGCAAGGTCAAGAGCACATTCACCCAGTTCCAGAGGTTTGTTTGTTGAGGTTGATATGACCCCTCGACTAAAACCTAGCCTTGTTTGAGCCCTTTGCTTGTGTATAGTGTGTGCTACCTGTGCTTGTATGCTTGTTTGACTTGCTTCTTGTGCAAGTTAGGTTTAGTTTAGACTTGCTTCCTGTGCAAGTTAGGTTTTGCTTGGCTTGCTTCCTGTGCAAGTTAAATGTGTGTGTGGCTTGCTTCCTGTGCAAGTCATGATTAGGATAGGCTGGCTCCCTATGCCAGTTAGCTAGAAACCTTAACTTAGGGATGATTTTGCATGATAACATCTAGGCTCGAGTCGTAGTCTCCCTAGTTGTGTCTCCCTCTGTTATCTGGTTAGGCTAGTCCTTTATCCCTCTGTAGGGGAACTACGTCGCCCTGATCCTCATACCAGATGAGGTACGTAGGCAGGAGATGAGCAGATCTCTCCGGGCGCCTGTGTCTTTGTTTTGTCTTGTTGTGTGCTTGGAAGCTGATGTAAGTCCATCGAGTGGCATTTGGGTTCCAGTGTGGGTTTGTTGGTTCGGATGCTGATGTAAGTCCAGTGATTGGCATTCAGGCTCCACGTTTGCCTTTGCCTGTGTCGGTTTGTGTGCGTGTCAGCCGAGCTACGAATGCTCTGATTCTCCTTCGTCCAAGGAGATACGTATGCATAGGATGCGACATCCTAGCGAGCATGTGTTTTCCCCAGTCCGAACTACTTCGACTCTGATGTCTATGCCTGATAGACTAAGTAGGCCCAGGATGCGATATCCTGCCGAGTCAGTTTCAGTCTTGTTTGTTCCTTGTGTCTCTTTCAGCCAGTATTTTTGTGTGTGTGTGAGCAGTGTTTTAGCAACCATTTTCCTTCCTATTGTGCGTGGATCCCGTCGAGTACGACGGATGCGTAGGGGTGCTAATACCTTCCCTTCGCATAACCGACTCCCGATCCCATTCTCTTTGGTCGCGAGACCATGTCTTTTCCAGGTTTACTCTGAGCGTTTCCTTTCCCTCTTTTGGGATAAATAACGCACGGTGGCGGCTCTGTTGTTCTTATTTTCCCGCCGATTTTTCGCGTGATGCGACAACTGGCGACTCTGCTGGGGAACTAAGAGAAGTTGACCTATGCTGGTCCATCTTCCCTAAGCGAGTCTCTCCTAGCGCTCTCTAGGTTAGGGTTTGGTTGCTTTATGCTGTGTTTATTTATTGCATTCATTATTTACTGTTTGCATTCATTGTCTATTGTTTGCATTTATTGTTTGCATTAATGTTTGCATTCATATTCATCTGTTCACCTGGCTGGTTGTCTGTTTCTCTCTGTTGGGGTGGGAGTTACATGAGGTAAAAGGCCCAATACCCAGGCCATGAGTGAAATCTAGGATACTTAGGAATAGAGTGATTCATGGGAAGCGGGTGGTATTGCGCCACTTAGCGGAACATTGATATCACGAGCAGTTCAGACCCTGGTGGGACATTATCGTTACATACTTCGGGTGTGTATATGATGATGTTCTGCGAAAGGTTATTTATGCTGCGTTTCTCTCGACCTTACCCTGGCCTAGACGACACCCGTGAGTGGGGAGGGGATGATCATTATTACAGGTACAGTTGGTGACTCGTTGGTGACTTGTTGGTGACTTGTGATCCTGTTGGTGACTATTGGTTCAGAAGTTTGGGGTCTCAGATGACTTTGGGTTTCAGATGAATTTGTGGTTCCGAGTTCAAGCCGAAGCTTTGATCCTGTGTTCTGAGAGACACAGCCAACCAGTCGTGTCTGCATCATTTGCATCATAGCATATTTATTTTTCAAAAGAAACGCAATAAAAAAAGATACAGAAAAAAAAAAAGAAAAAAAAAGAAAGAAAAAGAGAAAAAAAACTAATCCCTGCATGCATATCATTTCTCAGGTACATTCCAGAGCTTGTTCACTGATAGAGATGGCAACAGTCCCAGAGTTGAAGCGGAAGACTTGTTCCTACAGCTTTCACCGTGAACCTTTGACGTCTCTGATTGAGTTGAGCAACCTTATGACCAGTGGTAACCAGAAGGGGTTTGTTGACCAGTATGGAGATATTCTGACACTGTTGAAGATGGTAGTCGATCTGGTGCCGTTGCAGACTCTTCTACAGTTCTACGACCCAAAGCTTCATTGTTTCACCTTTCAAGATTATCAGTTGGCGCCTACTCTTGAGGAGTACTCCATTCTGCTGAGTGTCCCGGTCCGGTATCAGGTTCCTTTCTTGGATGTGCCCAAGGAGGTTGATTTCAGAGTTGTTGCCAGAGCTCTCCATTTGGGTGTCAAGGAAGTCAGTGATAGTTGGAAGTCCAGTGGGGATGTTGTAGGATTGCCTTTGAAGTTTCTGTTGAGGGTAGCTAGAGAAGAAGCAGAGAAGGGAAGTTGGGAAGCCTTTCATGCTCAGTTGGCCGTCATGATCTATGGGATCGTCCTGTTTCCGAGTACGCCCAATTTTGTTGACTATGCTGCAGTCAGTATTTTCATTGGAGGAAATCCCGTCCCTACTCTATTAGCTGACACTTACTATGCTATTCACAGTAGGCATGGTAAGGGTGGGGCTATCAGGTGTTGTCTCCCGCTTTTGCTCAGATGGTTCTTGTCTCTTCTGCCAGTCAGTGGACCTTTTGTGGATGCTCAGAGCACGCATAAGTGGACTCAGAGGGTTATGTCTCTCACTTCCTATGATATCAGATGGCAATCTTACCGGATGGATGTGCGTAACGTCATTATGAGCTGTGGAGGATTCCGTAATGTGCCACTCGTAGGGACTAGGGGTTGCATCAATTACAACCCGGTTCTTTCTCTCCGCCAGTTGGGGTTTGTGATGAAGGGAAGACCACTTGAGGCTGAGGTAGCAGAAAGTGTGTATTTTGAGAAGCAGAGTGACCCGGCCAGATTGGAGCAGATAGGGAGAGCTTGGAAGTCTATTGGTGTGAAGGATGGATCTGTCTTAGGGAAGAAGTTTGCTGTTGCTATGCCTGATTACACTGATTGGGTCAAGGAGAGAGTAGAAACTTTGTTGTTACCCTACGATAGGATGGAGCCGTTGCAGGAGCAACCACCTTTGATCCTTGCTGAGAGTGTGCCTGCGGAGAACTACAAGCAAGCCTTGATGGAGAATCGCCGTTTGAGAGAGAAGGAGCAAGATACCCAGATAGAGCTGTACAAAGCCAAAGCTGATAGGTTGAATTTGGCTCATCAACTCAGAGGAGTGCGAGAAGAAGATGCTAGCAGACTGAGAAGCAAGAAGAGATCCTACGAGGAGGTGGAGAGCATGTTAGATGCAGAACACCGGGAGTGCTTGAGGCTGCAGAGAGTTGAGGCCAGCTATCAGAAGAAGATCAGAGGCTTGGAGAAGCAACTCAGAGATAAAGACATCCAGTTGAAGAAGGAAGTAGACTTGAGACAGGCATCAGAGAACCACCTTGGAGGAGAAGTGGTAGAGCTTAGACGATAACTGAAGGAGAAGATCACTCTTTTGCCAGAATGTTCAGAATGTGACCTGTTGATAGACCAGTGTCAGTACTTGAAGACTCTCATTCCGGGAGGCCGTTTGTCTTAGCTTGTATCTTTGATATGTTGTTGAGAATCACCTCCAGGCTTGTTGGATGGGATTCATTGTTGTACTCCGATTGTTTGGATTTTCTTTGTCGACTTTGTTGTATGATCCTGTTACTCATATAGATGAGGTTGTTGGTTTCACCTTGTACTCATCACTCTTGTGTATGTTGTTTCTGTGCTTCTATGTTGTTCTTGCTGCAGGTTGCCATCTTTTGAGGATGACTCAGGCTCTTTGAATGCCTGAGGAATGAACATATCATGTGCATCATACGCATCATTAGCACCATACTCATATCATTTTGCATAACAGGTGTTCTTGGTCGTGACTTCTCACTCTTGGTTCCTGTTCAGGCAGGATAGCTGATCAACGTCCGCACCGCTACTCAACAAGACTGAATCAACAGAGAGGTATGGATCAAGTTCAAACTGAGTTGGCTGAGATGAAGGCTAACATGGCCCAGTTTATGAATATGATGCAAGGGGTTGCACAAGGTCAAGAAGAACTTCGAGCCATGGTTCAGAGACAAGAGGCTGCAATTCCACCGGTCAACCATGCTCCGCCAGAGGGAGGCCCGGTCAATGATAACAATGTTGCTGCTGCTGTACCCATCAACAACTATGCTGTAGGTGATGAGTTGGGGGGTATTCGAATCAACGGTCAACCTATTGTTCCAGATGCCGCTAATGCCAGAGCAGCCCGTGCCCCGGCCCGTAATCCTGTTCCGATTGTTGACAGACAAGAGGATATGTTCACTCTGCTCAGTAAAGACGAAGACGTTCTAGGAAGGGTTGACGAGAGGGATCGTAAAGTTGATGCCCTTGCTGAGAAAATTAGAGCTATGGAATGTCAGAATTCTCTCGGTTTTGATGTTACCAATATGGGGTTGGTGGAAGGTTTGAGAATCCCTTACAAGTTCAAAGCACCGTCCTTCGATAAATACAACGGTACTTCTTGCCCTCGCACCCATGTGCAGGCTTATTATCGAAAAATCTCTGCGTATACCGATGATGAAAAGATGTGGATGTATTTTTTCCAAGATAGTCTATCTGGGGCTTCTTTGGACTGGTACATGGAATTGAAGAGAGATTCTATCCGCTGTTGGAGGGATCTGGGTGAGGCCTTTTTGAGGCAATACAAACACAACATGGACATGGCACCGAGCCGGACTCAGCTGCAGAGTCTTTGTCAGAAATCCAATGAGAGCTTCAAGGAGTATGCCCAGAGGTGGCGTGAACTGGCTGCTAGAGTTCAACCCCCTATGCTGGAGAGGGAGTTGACAGATATGTTTATCGGCACTCTTCAGGGTGTGTTTATGGACCGGATGGGGAGCTGCCCATTCGGTAGTTTTTCTGATGTTGTCATTTGTGGAGAGAGGACTGAGAGCTTGATTAAAACTGGGAAGATCCAAGATGCTGGTTCCTCTTCTTCTAAGAAGCCATTTGCTGGGGCACCTCGTCGAAGAGAGGGTGAAACTAATGTTGTTCAACACCGCAGAGATCAGAACAGAAGTGAATACCGTCAAGCTGCTGCAGTGACCATTCCGGCACCTCAACCTCGTCAACAACAACAACAAAGAGTTCAACAACCGCAACAACAACAACAGCAACGTCCGTATCAGCCCAGACAAAGGATGCCTGATCGACGTTTTGATTCGCTACCCATGTCGTACGCCGAACTGCTGCCCGAACTACTCAGGTTGGGGATGGTTGAGTTGCGTACAATGGCTCCGCCTACAGTATTGCCTCCTGGGTACGACGCCAACGTCCGTTGTGACTTTCACTCTGGGGCACCAGGGCATCATACTGAGAAGTGTCGGGCTCTCCAGCACAAGGTCCAAGATTTGATCGATGCCAAGGCAATCAACTTCGCTCCAGTGCCTAACGTCGTAAACAACCCTATGCCTCAGCATGGTGGGCATAGAGTGAACAATATTGAGGGGAAAGAAGCTGAAGATCTGGTTGTTAATGTTGATGATGTTCAGACTTCTCTGCTAGTTGTGAAGGGCCGTCTGCTGAATGGGGGTGTCTACTCGGGCTGTGATGAGGATTGTTTGGGCTGTGCAGAATCTGAGAATGGTTGCGACCAGTTAAGGGCCGGTATCCAGGGTATGATGGATGAGGGTTGTTTGCAATTCAGTAGGGCTGTAAAAGATCGTGGAACAGTGTCAACTATCACCATTTACTTTAAACCGTCTGAAGGACGTGGACAAAGGGTCGTTAGTGCACCTGCAACAAATGGTACCCCAGTTACCATTTCCGTGCCTGTAACCATCAGTGCTCCAACTACTATCGTTGCGTCTGGAAGAAGGGCTGTTGAGAATAGTAGAGCCGTGCCGTGGAAGTATGATAATGCTCACCGCAGTTACAGAAGGGCTGAAAGTCAGACGAGACCAGTGAATCAAACTCCAGTGACAATTGGTTTACCGAATAGAGTTCCTGCAACTGTTGGTCCGGCTGTGGATAATGTAGGGGGTCCAGGAGGTTTTACCAGAAGCGGTCGTCTGTTCGCACCGCAGCCTTTGAGGGACAATAATGCTGAGGCTCTCGCCAAAGCAAAGGGTAAGCAAGCTGTGGTTGAGGAAGAACCTGTCCAGAAGGAAGCGCCCGAGGGGTCATTTGAGAAGGACGTGGAGGAGTTTATGAAGATAATCAAGAAGAGTGACTACAAGATTGTAGATCAGTTGAATCAAACTCCGTCCAAGATTTCTATACTTTCACTGTTGTTGTGCTCTGAGGCACACCGTAATGCCTTGCTGAAGATGTTGAATCTGGCTTACGTGCCTCAGGAGATTTCTGTCAATCAACTGGAGGGTGTGATGGCCAATGTGAGCACCAGGCATGGTGTAGGATTCACCAACCTGGACTTACCGCCTGAAGGGCGAAACCATAACAAAGCCTTGCACATCACCATGGAGTGCAAGGGGGCAGTGTTGTCTCACGTATTGGTAGACACCGGGTCGTCGCTGAATGTGTTGCCTAAGCAGATTCTGAAGAAGATTGATGTGGAAGGGTTTGTGCTTACTCCCAGTGACCTGATCGTTCGTGCTTTCGACGGATCCAAACGTTCTGTGTGTGGGGAAGTTACCTTGCCTGTGAAGATAGGTCCTGAGGTATTCGATATCATCTTCTATGTTATGGACATCCAGCCCGCCTATAGTTGTTTATTGGGGCGTCCATGGATTCATGCAGCAGGGGCAGTCTCGTCGACTCTCCATCAAAAACTCAAGTATGTCTGGAACGGTCAGATTGTGACTGTGTGCGGTGAAGAAGAGATTCTGGTGAGTCATCTATCCTCGTTCAAGTATGTTGAGGTGGATGGCGAGATCCACGAAACCTTATGTCAGGCGTTTGAGACTGTGGCTCTTGAGAAAGTGGCGTACGCTGAGCAGAGGAAGCCAGGTGCTTCAATTACTTCTTACAAGCAGGCTAAGGAGGTTGTTGATTCTGGCAAAGCTGAAGGCTGGGGCAAGATGGTGGATTTGCCTGTCAAAGAAGACAAATTTGGCGTTGGTTACGAGCCTCTCCAAGCAGAGCAGAATGGTCAAGCGGGTCCGAGTACCTTTACCAGCGCTGGGCTGATGAATCATGGCGACGTCTCTGCAACCGGTAGTGAAGACTGTGACAGTGATTGTGATCTGGACAACTGGGTTCGCCCGTGTGCACCAGGGGGGTCTATCAACAACTGGACGGCTGAAGAAGTGGTTCAAGTTACTCTTCTGACAGAGTAATTTTCTGTTGTTTTGTCATTTTGCATGAAAATCCTACGATCTGCCCAAGGCGTAGTGATTCATTGTAGGGCCTCATCATGTTTTAATGATTATCATTAATGAAGGACATTTTTTGAAATCAAACTTTGTGATCCCTGTCTTTCTATTTTTTGTTTTCATCCTTTTTCAAAAACAATAAAAATGGCAATGTTTTTGTTTTTTGTGACTTTATTGAACTCTTTTTCTAAAACAAAGCATTAAACATGCAGAAGCGATCTTATGGCATTCACTATGAACAGTTCTGTTATGGCTCAGTATGATTTCGACAATCCCATCTACCAAGCTGAAGAGGAGAGTGAGGAAGACTGTGAACTTCCTGCAGAATTGGTCAGATTGCTGAAGCAGGAGGAAAGGGTCATCCAACCTCATCAGGAGGAGTTGGAGGTTGTTAATTTGGGTACTGAGGACGCCAAAAGAGAAATCAAGATTGGGGCTGCTTTAGAGGACTCTGTCAAGAGGAGGCTGATTGAGATGCTGAGAGAATATGTGGAGATATTCGCCTGGTCATATCAAGATATGCCTGGGTTAGATACAGACATTGTGGTGCATCGATTACCTCTTAGAGAAGGATGTCCTTCGGTCAAGCAGAAGCTTCGTAGAACGAGTCCTGACATGGCAACTAAGATCAAGGAAGAGGTTCAGAAGCAGTGGGATGCGGGTTTTTTGGCTGTTACAAGTTATCCCCCATGGGTGGCCAACATCGTTCCTGTGCCGAAGAAGGATGGTAAAGTCAGAATGTGTGTCGATTACCGGGATTTGAATAGAGCGAGTCCGAAAGATGATTTCCCATTACCTCACATTGATGTATTGGTTGATAATACGGCTCAATCCTCGGTATTCTCTTTCATGGATGGTTTCTCTGGATATAATCAGATCAAGATGGCGCCAGAGGACATGGAAAAGACGACATTCATTACACCTTGGGGCACGTTCTGCTATAAGGTGATGCCATTTGGGCTAAAGAATGCTGGTGCTACCTATCAGAGGGCAATGACGACTCTTTTTCATGACATGATGCACAAAGAAATTGAAGTGTACGTAGATGATATGATTGCGAAGTCGCAGACAGAAGAGGAGCACCTGGTTAATTTGCAGAAGCTGTTTGACCGGTTGAGAAAGTTCAAGCTGAGGTTGAATCCGAACAAGTGTACGTTTGGGGTGAGATCAGGGAAGCTTTTAGGCTTCATTGTCAGTGAGAAAGGGATTGAGGTTGATCCAGCGAAAGTCAAAGCTATTCAAGAGATGCCTGAACCGAAAACGGAGAAGCAAGTCCGTGGGTTTTTAGGGAGATTGAACTACATTGCAAGGTTCATATCTCACCTAACTGCCACATGTGAACCAATTTTCAAACTGCTCAGAAAGAATCAGGCGATCAAGTGGAATGATGACTGTCAGAAAGCTTTTGACAAGATAAAGGAGTATTTACAGAAACCTCCAATTCTTATACCTCCAGTTCCAGGGAGACCTCTGATAATGTACCTGTCAGTGACTGAGAACTCGATGGGGTGTGTATTGGGACAGCATGACGAGTCTGGTCGAAAAGAGCATGCCATATACTACCTTAGCAAAAAGTTTACCGACTGTGAAACAAGATATTCACTGCTCGAGAAAACTTGCTGTGCTTTGGCCTGGGCTGCTCGCCGACTGAGGCAGTATATGTTGAACCATACTACCTTATTGATTTCTAAGATGGATCCAGTGAAGTACATCTTTGAGAAACCAGCTCTCACCGGACGCGTTGCTCGTTGGCAGATGATTCTAACAGAATATGATATTCAGTACACGTCACAAAAGGCCATCAAAGGTAGTATTCTGTCAGACTACCTCGCCGAGCAACCGATTGAAGATTATCAGCCTATGATGTTTGAATTCCCTGATGAAGACATCATGTATCTTAAGATGAAAGATTGCGAAGAGCCTCTTGTCGAGGAAGGACCGGATCCGGATGACAAATGGACACTGATGTTTGATGGGGCTGTGAATATGAATGGTAACGGTGTTGGGGCAGTATTGATCAATCCTAAAGGTGCTCATATACCTTTTTCTGCCAGATTGACGTTTGACGTCACCAACAACGAAGCTGAGTATGAGGCTTGTATCATGGGGATAGAAGAAGCCATTGATCTGAGGATCAAAACTCTTGATATATTTGGAGATTCAGCTCTAGTGGTCAATCAAGTCAATGGAGATTGGAATACGAATCAGCCGCATTTGATTCCGTATAGAGATTACACCAGAAGAATACTGACGTTCTTCAAGAAGGTGAAGTTGTATCATGTCCCCCGGGATGAGAATCAGATGGCTGATGCTTTGGCAACTTTGTCTTCTATGATCAAAGTTCATTGGTGGAATCATGTGCCACATGTTGCGGTGAATCGACTCGAGAGGCCTGCGTATGTGTTTGCAGCCGAGTCTGTTGTGATTGATGAGAAGCCGTGGTATTATGACATCAAGAACTTCCTCAAGACTCAGGAGTATCCTGAAGGTGCGTCGAAGAATGACAAGAAAACCCTGAGGAGGCTAGCTGGAAGCTTCTATTTGAATCAGGATGATGTGCTGTATAAGAGAAACTTTGACATGGTCTTGCTCAGATGCGTGGACAGACCCGAGGCGGACATGTTAATGCAGGAAGTTCATGAAGGTTCCTTCGGTACTCATGCCGGCGGACATGCAATGGCTAAGAAATTGTTGAGAGCGGGTTATTACTGGATGACTATGGAATCCGATTGTTTCAAGTATGCTCGGAAGTGCCATAAGTGTCAAATTTATGCTGATAAGGTGCATGTACCACCAAGCCCTCTGAATGTCATGAATTCGCCTTGGCCGTTTGCCATGTGGGGCATTGATATGATTGGGAAGATTGAGCCTACTGCTTCGAATGGACATCGCTTCATCTTGGTTGCGATTGACTATTTCACCAAATGGGTGGAAGCAGCTTCCTATGCTAACGTTACCAAACAAGTGGTTACCCGGTTCATCAAGAAAGAAATCATATGTCGTTATGGAGTTCCTGAGAGAATCATCACTGACAATGGTTCGAATCTCAATAACAAGATGATGAAAGAGCTTTGTAAAGATTTCAAGATTGAACATCACAATTCTTCTCCTTACAGACCGAAGATGAATGGTGCTGTAGAAGCGGCGAACAAGAATATCAAGAAGATTGTGCAGAAGATGGTCGTTACGTACAAGGATTGGCATGAGATGCTGCCTTTCGCTTTGCATGGGTACCGTACCTCAGTACGTACGTCGACCGGGGCAACCCCTTACTCCCTTGTGTATGGTATGGAAGCTGTCCTACCTGTTGAAGTGGAGATTCCTTCTCTGAGAGTTTTATTGGATGTCAAGCTGGACGAAGCCGAGTGGATTCGAACAAGGTTTAACGAGTTGAGCCTTATCGAGGAGAGACGGCTAGCAGCTGTATGCCATGGACAGTTGTATCAGAGAAGGATGAAGCGAGCCTTTGATCAGAAAGTGCGTCCTCGAAGCTATCAGATCGGTGATCTAGTTTTGAAGAGGATCCTCCCTCCCGGTGCAGATAACAGGGGCAAGTGGACTCCTAATTATGAAGGTCCGTATGTTGTGAAAAAGGTATTCTCCGGTGGAGCCTTGATGCTTACAACTATGGATGGTGAAGATTTTCCGTCTCCTGTTAACTCAGATGTAGTCAAAAAATACTTCGCATAAATTGACCCGCTGGACAAAAAGAAAAAAAGAGTCCAGGCAAAAATGGGCATCCCGGCGAACCAAAAAACAGAAAGAAAAGGTTCGGGCAAAAATTAGGGATAAAATGAAAAGAATTTGTACACCCGGTAAGTCGAAAACCCGCAAGGGCGGCTTAGGCAAAAATGGGTATCCCGGTGGATTGAAAACCCGAAAGGGCGATCCAGCCAAAAGAGGGATTAAAGCGAAGACTACAGTCTGAGTTGTCTGTACTTCATCAAGCTTTGTCGTCTGCCATCTCGAAAGATGTGATCCGTCCAGTCATTCTTCTCAGAAAGCAAGGAGTTGGGAGGAAAACTGATGATCTGTGAGTTATAACAGAATTGGGAAATAGTGGATGCCGTGTTCACATTGCCATTAGGATAGATTTTTCCTTTTGCGCGCAATTACCTCTTTCTAGGAATTGCTTCCCAATGTATTTGCCTTTTCAGGCACATTTTCAATCAATAAAAGTCGTTATTCAGATAAATGGCTCTTTTGTTTTTATTTTTACTGTTTTGTTTGCAAAAATGTCCGAATTTTTTGATAAGCATCGCATATAAAAACATGAAGGCTAAACAATAGCTTGCAGGATGATGAAACATTTGAAAATCATTTTGAATGTTGAGGACACTTGAGCGTATCTTGTCCATGTATCCCCTGGGGGCATTTTGTTGTGCTGTTTTTCAGGATTGGCATCTGTGAGGACGTTTCCTCAGCAGATATTTTCCCCAAGCAAGTTTGGAAGCTATCAGAGCTATGTTCCCCTGCGGAGACGTCTGTGGATAGTGCCTTCTATTCCCCAACAGATCTAAGGATTGCCTATCCCCAGCAGGCCTGTATTTGCCGATTTCCTCCCCGAGTGAGGCAGGTTCATTGAAAATTATCTCCAACATTTATCCTATCTATGGACTGAGGGATATACCCAGCGGAGTTTACCTCCCCCCCAGCAGCAGTGCTATTCTCCAACATGAGTGAGAAGTCGTTGCTCTCCTTGCAGAGTCTCCCCGCAAAGTTGGAGTACCCGATCAGTTTTGGCTCCCCAGCCGGAGTTTTTCATCATTTTTGCATTTTTTGCATTTTTAGTGATCATTGCATCCTCAAACTGCGTAGCATTTCCATTCAGTATGGAGCATTACGCCATAGAAAAATTCAAACATATGCATTCATGTGTTAACCTCACCAGACCGTATCCCCGGCAGAGGCGGATCATTTCATTCAACATCAGCGCAGCAAGTCTGCTACAGTTGCTCTTGACAGCATTCAGGATTGATATCCCCATAGAGGTTTATTACCTCACCCGTTGGTGACAGAGAGTTTGTTTCTCCCCAGTGAAACCCCCAGCAAGTGGTCAACCTTGCCTTGACATATCTAAAAAGTTGTTCTTGTGATACCGGTAAGTGTCATACTAGCACCCGCGTGTGTTTCTTTGTTTGGTGCCGGTAAACACCATTGTTTCGGTGTCTGTAAACATCGGTTATTCTCCCCAGTCATCAGTAAATGTCTGGTCATCATTTTTGGTGTCGGTACACACCATTGTTTCGGTGTCTGTAAACATCAGGTATTCTCCCCAGTCATCAGTAAATGTCTGGTCATCATTTTTGGTGTCGGTACACACCATTGTTTCGGTGTCTGTAAACATCGGGTATTCTCCCCAGTCATCGGTAAATGTCTGGTCATCATTTTTGGTGTCGGTAAACACCATTGTTTCGGTGTCTGTAAACATCGGGTTTTCTCCCCAGTCATCAGTAAATGTCTGGTCATTTCATTTTTGATGTCGGTAAACATCATCTTTCGATGTCGGTAAACATCGAGTCTTTTCTGCAGTCATCGATAAATGTCTGATAATCCCCAGCTAGAGATCCCCAGTAGAATCATCGGTAAATGTCCTATCTGGCTTCCAGTTGCAAATATTTGTTTTTCCCTTAGTGAAGTGTTCCCCGGTCATCGGTAAATGTCTGGTCGTTTTTGGATGTCGGTAAACATCATCTTTCGATGTCGGTAAACATCGAGTCTCATCCCAGTCACCGATAAATGTCTGGCCATGCTTTGTTTCCTTGTTGATAAAATCAAGATCCCCAGAAGTCGTCGGTAAACGTCTTGTCTGATTACACCACAAAGATTTTGTTCCTCCCCAAGTGGAGACGCCATCGGTAAATGGCCCTGTTTTCTTCGATATCGGTAAATATCAAATTCCCAGTTGCAGTAGCCATCGGTAAATGGTCGGGTTGAAGTTGATATCGGTAAATGTCAAGTTTCTTTGAAACCACCATCGGTAAATGGTTTTGCTTCCTTTTACGTCAGAAGTTGTTTCCCAGCAGCCATCGGTAAATGGTCTTGCCGAAGTTGATATCGGTAAATATCAAGTTTCCAGTTTCTAACCATCGGTAAATGGTTTCGCTTTTCTGAAGTTGTCAATTGCAGGCGTCATCAGTAAATGACGTGGTTCTTCTTGTATCATATCCGGCAGAGTGCAAATTTCTACGGTTCTTTGGTATTCAATCCCTGTTTACCCTGAAAGTCTGACAGCCGTTGCTATCATCCGTTCGGGTTCCCAGCTGATTGAATAGGGGCAGCTGTAGCACCTCAAATTTGCACCTATCATTGTACATACATTCTCATATTAGGTCATAGCATAACATGGTCCACTGCATAGCATTGCATTGTCCCATTTGCCTCAAGTGCAAGCCAATCAAGAAATTAGGTCAAACTGATCAGGAGATCAGTCAGTCAAGCAAGCAAGCACAATTCTCAAGGAGCCAAGGCCCTAGGGTTGGTCCAACATGTTCACATGACTTGGGGATCCATTTGAAGTGTTTAGGTCAAGGATTGGATGTTCAGAAGTCATCAGTCAATGCACAGTCAGTCAGAAACCCTAAAAAGTCAAACTTGGTCAACTGTGTCTGATTTTTATGGTTTTGATGGTTGGATTTGGTTTGAGAGAGCTTATTCATGTCCATATAGGCCTCATATATCATGGCAAACATCATCATTGAAGAATTTGAAGCCAGATCAGAAATTTCCAAAAATGGAAACTAGACCTGTAACTGAAACTTGCCAAAAATGGAAAGTCTTGATCCTCAAACTTACATCATGATACAAGCTTCAAATGAATTTTTTCCCAACATGAAAGTTGAAGATCTTGTTCTCCCATTTCCAAAAAGTCCAAGAACACTCAATTCCCATGTATGGTTGGCAAGTTATGATCAATTCATTTTCAGAAATTCTTGAACTTCAAAAGGCCATATCTCTCAAACCATTTGGCCAATTTGGGTGGGGTTTTTTCCTACAAGTCACATTTGATCCCCTCTTTCCAAATATGTCATCCTCATGCACCAAAACATCACCATGCAAAATGGCCTTTTTGAACTTGCCTTAATTAATTTCAAGTGAGTTAAATTTTGACTTTTCAAAATAATCTTTTTTAAACCATTTGGCCAATTGAAATAGTTCAGAAATGTGGTTTGTGTCATGTTTGAAAGCCCAAATTCATGCAGTACATACACCCATGCCAACTTGCTTGAAAATTGGAAAGAAAGTACACTTTTACCAACTCTACTCCACATTTTCATGAACCATGATTAGCATTCATTAGCACCAGTAAACAACATATATATTCATCTCTTTTTCTGCTGAGAAAAACCCTAGCAGCTGCCAAAACACTCAGAAATCCACTCTCTCTCAAATTTCATCTTGCTTGCATTTTCCAAAATTCTTCAAAAATCCTCCAAAGAGCACGACCATACCTTTGTGGCTGCATCATCCAAGCATCATTTCATGCGCATTTCAACCATCATCCTTCAACTGTAAGAAGCTTTTCGTGGCTGTTCATCTTCAAGCATCTTCAATGGCAGAAGCTATTCAGAACCAAATCAAGTTGTTTCAAACCAAACTTTCTTCATCATCCATCTTGTAGGAGCATAATCTTCATCTGTTTCAACCATTTGGAGCCAGAAAGCTACTGAATCTTCATCTGCTCTTCAACAGTGGTTAGTTTTTGAATCCTTTGTTTCACCAAACTTTGCCATGCTTAGTGTAGGTCTTAGTATGCTGATTATTATGAGCTTTACATCATGTAAAATGGTTAAGTATTTAGCAAGAAATCTGGAAATAAAGATTGATGTTCATATGAATTTTTGCTCGATTCTCTCTCAATAGCTTGTTTCCATGAAAATTGATGTTGGATTTTGCTTTGCCATGTTTGGATGAACATGTATGTGTGCTCATTATTCATTTCTGGAGTTTTTGTTCTTGAGCCAATTTTGATGTCATTTGTGATTCTTGCTCGATTCATGTTCATTGCTGTGTTTTAATGAAAATTATTGAGGGATTCTTGTTTGCCATACCATGCTGAACATTTGTGTATATTTAATTTTGGTTTCTGGAAAATTTTTGAGAAAACACGATTTGGGAAGATGATGTTGTTACTGTTGGATATAAACCCTAGTTCCATTGATACACTGCCCAAAATTTTGGATGAGAACGTATGCATGTTCACGGTAGAGCCATGCTAGCCAATCAAAACATTTTAATCCCTGGCCTGAAACGCGGTCGTTTGGTTTAATGACCCTCATATTTACATCCGTGCCACTCGGTCCATTAATAATTCAATTTAATTCATTTTAATTTCACATTTTATTGTCATTTGATCATCAATCTTTGAAAATTCATATTTCACTCATTTCAAATCCAATTTTCATGGGGTTTTTTGCATCATCTTCATTGTGATCTCTAGTTTTTTATCATTATTTTTACTGATTTTTTTGGATGAGTAATTTTTGAATGGCATTAGGGTTTGTGACATGTATGCATATTTTGTACACTTTGCCAAAACATTTGTGAAATGGTGATACTTTATCCAATGGCTCCCAAATTTTTTGTGCTTAAACTAGACACATTCATGGTGATTTTGGTGTAGAGTTTGTGAATTTATCATTGCTGGTTTGTGAGTTTTGATTTTTTGAATTAGGGTGTGACAATTTGTGTCACACCAATGATGTCTAACTTCATGATTTTTGGTACCATGCTTCCTGACCTCAAAATGGATTGAATTTTTGCATGATTGAGCTATTGTGTGTCTAGTTTACATGTGAATATTCTTGGAATTATTTGTGGCATTTCCTAATTGTTTGAGATTTTCTCCCCTGCTTGGTCATATGTTGACTTTTTGTGACACTTGTTCCCATTTCATTTGTGAAATTCTCATATTTTATTAGATGGACATGGAATTTTACATGAGATAACTAGACATCCTCATCTTTGCCATGGTTTTGGTCCCATTCATTTATCATACACCATCTCTGATTTATGATTTTTCTAAGTTGATACATGTTTGGTTGACTTCTTTGAGCATGTTCAAAATTGCTTTGACTTTCTGATTTTCATTGACTGCCTTCCACTTGTCCAAATGAGATGAAATTTGACATGCTTACCATGCTATGTGTTAGGATTGATCATGATTTATTTGGTGATTTTTGGAAATGTTTGAGATTGGTTTTGATGCAAGTCTTGCTGTTGACTTCTATGAGCTCCTAAATGCCATGTTTTGACTTAATTTGTTCATGAAATGATGATGATGATTGATATGAATGTGAACCCAATTGGTTTTGTTTCTTGATTGTTTGAACATGATTTTGGATACTTGTCCTTTGCTGTTTTGACTTTTTCATACCCTTTTGACCCTAGGCTTGCCCTAGTGGTCCTGTTACTCACGTTTGAGTTCATGTTTTCAGGTTGACCAACAAATGACCAATGAGACCAATTCTTTTTGATTGAGCTTGCTTGAATATCATTGACTAATTTGTTTGTTTTGTAGGTGGCTTGGCTCACATGCCTTAAGCCTTGTGCCTTGCACATTCATTTGCTTCTGACTGACTGTTGACTTCTGTTTCCTTTTGCTTTGTTTGAGGTTGTATACTAATGTCTGCTTGACTATTTCAGGTGCTTTTAGTTGCTTAGTTCCTTGTGAACTTTTGCTTTGCTTTGCTTGTATAAGCAATTTGCATTGAGGTATATTTCTAATCTTCATGTAGTCTGGAAGACCTGGCCTGTTACTTGGCCAGGCAACTGTCTGAAGTCCTCCTTAAGAGGCCATGTTTGTGGATGTTTAATTTTGTCCTTGCATAGAGTCGAAGACCTCCTAAGTGAAGAGGCAATTGGCAGAACCAAGGGATATGCAATCTATCCCCTGCTATTCTGTGTGTCATCTGCTCTGCTCACACCACTGTGTTGATGCATTGCAGATACAAACCCAAGATCTTGTACAATTGTACAGTTGAGTCAGTTTTAAATGTGTAGAAGGGTTCCCACTTTCTGAACCCACACATTCTTGTCTTAAGCTCTCCCAGGCCAGGGATAAGAGCTGTGAAGTCTTATCTTCACTCACCCTTCATCTGCTTCACCTTAGCCCCTCAATGGCAAGGTCAAGAGCACATTCACCCAGTTCCAGAGGTTTATTTGTTGAGGTTGATATGACCCCTCGACTAAAACCTAGCCTTGTTTGAGCCCTTTGCTTGTGTATAGTGTGTGCTACCTGTGCTTGTATGCTTGTTTGACTTGCTTCTTGTGCAAGTTAGGTTTAGTTTAGACTTGCTTCCTGTGCAAGTTAGGTTTTGCTTGGCTTGCTTCCTGTGCAAGTTAAATGTGTGTGTGGCTTGCTTCCTGTGCAAGTCATGATTAGGATAGGCTGGCTCCCTGTGCCATTTAGCTAGAAACCTTAACTTAGGGATGATTTTGCATGATAACATCTAGGCTCGAGTCGTAGTCTCCCTAGTTGTGTCTCCCTCTGTTATCTGGTTAGGCTAGTCCTTTATCCCTCTGTAGGGGAACTACGTCGCCCTGATCCTCATACCAGATGAGGTACGTAGGCAGGAGATGAGCAGATCTCTCCGGGCGCCTGTGTCTTTGTTTTGTCTTGTTGTGTGCTTGGAAGCTGATGTAAGTCCATCGAGTGGCATTTGGGTTCCAGTGTGGGTTTGTTGGTTCGGATGCTGATGTAAGTCCAGTGATTGGCATTCAGGCTCCACATTTGCCTTTGCCTGTGTCGGTTTGTGTGCGTGTCAGCCGAGCTACGAATGCTCTGATTCTCCTTCGTCCAAGGAGATACGTATGCATAGGATGCGACATCCTAGCGAGCATGTGTTTTCCCCAGTCCGAACTACTTCGACTCTGATGTCTATGCCTGATAGACTAAGTAGGCCCAGGATGCGATATCCTGCCGAGTCAGTTTCAGTCTTGTTTGTTCCTTGTGTCTCTTTCAGCCAGTATTTTTGTGTGTGTGTGAGCAGTGTTTTAGCAACCATTTTCCTTCCTATTGTGCGTGGATCCCGTCGAGTACGACGGATGCGTAGGGGTGCTAATACCTTCCCTTCGCATAACCGACTCCCGATCCCATTCTCTTTGGTCGCGAGACCATGTCTTTTCCAGGTTTACTCTGAGCGTTTCCTTTCCCTCTTTTGGGATAAATAACGCACGGTGGCGGCTCTGTTGTTCTTGTTTTCCCGCCGGTTTTTCGCGTGATGCGACAACTGGCGACTCTGCTGGGGAACTAAGAGAAGTTGACCTATGCTGGTCCATCTTCCCTAAGCGAGTCTCTCCTAGCGCTCTCTAGGTTAGGGTTTGGTTGCTTTATGTTGTGTTTATTTATTGCATTCATTATTTACTGTTTGCATTCATTGTCTATTGTTTGCATTTATTGTTTGCATTAATGTTTGCATTCATATTCATCTGTTCACCTGGCTGGTTGTCTGTTTCTCTCTGTTGGGGTGGGAGTTACATGAGGTAAAAGGCCCAATACCCAAGCCATGAGTGAAATCTAGGATACTTAGGAATAGAGTGATTCATGGGAAGCGGGTGGTATTGCGCCACTTAGCGGAACATTGATATCACGAGCAGTTCAGACCCTGGTGGGACATTATCGTTACATACTTCAGGTGTGTATATGATGATGTTCTGCGAAAGGTTATTTATGCTGCGTTTCTCTCGACCTTACCCTGGCCTAGACGACACCCGTGAGTGGGGAGGGGATGATCATTATTACAGGTACAGTTGGTGACTCGTTGGTGACTTGTTGGTGACTTGTGATCCTGTTGGTGACTATTGGTTCAGAAGTTTGGGGTCTCAGATGACTTTGGGTTTCAGATGAATTTGTGGTTCCGAGTTCAAGTCGAAGCTTTGATCCTGTGTTCTGAGAGACACAGCCAACCAGTCGTGTCTGCATCATTTGCATCATAGCATATTTATTTTTCAAAAGAAACGCAATAAAAAAAGATACAGAAAAAAAAAAAGAAAAAAAAAAGAAAGAAAAAGAGAAAAAAAACTAATCCCTGCATGCATATCATTTCTCAGGTACATTCCAGATCTTGTTCACTGATAGAGATGGCAACAGTCCCAGAGTTGAAGCGGCACTTGCGTATAAAACTAGGAGCTTCCTACTTGCTGCAACTAGCATCACCAATAACTACCACAGTATGATCATTCTGGAAGCT
Source organism: Lathyrus oleraceus (assembly GCF_024323335.1). Taxonomy (NCBI): domain Eukaryota; kingdom Viridiplantae; phylum Streptophyta; class Magnoliopsida; order Fabales; family Fabaceae; genus Lathyrus; species Lathyrus oleraceus. The sequence continues at coordinate 49,581,676 of NC_066585.1, forward strand.
TGCACTGCTAAACCTAACAGGATTGAACTTCTTATGCATCTTCGAACTTGATTAACTTGTTGAAGGGTGATAACCAAGGCTAAATCGGTCATGCTTCTTAGCCACGTTAATAATCTGACCCCAACCGGAGAGAGGACCCTTCTCAAGGGTTTCCCTGGTGTTTCTCACTGAATATAAATCCACTACTGATGATTCATCCTGATTGGAGGTAGAGGTAGTAACGTCTTCAGACTCTAAACAATGGAGTGGGACCTTAATTATATCCTCTTGTGTCTTAACATATCTGAACGACGATAACTCGCTAACCAAAAAATATTCCTCACCATAGACAATAACTAACTTATCCTCAAACATGAACTTTAGCTTCTGATGCAGTATGGAAGTCACTGCCCCAACATCATGAATCCATGTCCTACCCACTAAGAAGTTATAATCTAGATTAATGTCCATTACCTGGAAAGTAATGGTCAATTGATGTGGCCCCACACAAATGGGTAGATCAACCTCACCAATGACTTGTCTTCTAGAGCCATCAAAGGCTCTTACAATCAACACCTTGGCTTTCATCTTGGATCCCTCTACTTGCAATTAACTTAATGTATTTTTGGGCATTACATTAAGTGAAAAGTCTGTATCAACCAGGACTCGTGAGAGCAAGGTATCTACACATGTGAATGATATACGCAACGCTTTATTGTGGACATTCCCCTACAGAGGTAGCTCAACCTCATTAAATCCTAAATATTTGTTGGCAGTGATATTAACAACCACGTCATCAAGTTGATCAACCGTGATGTTTGGCACTACATGGGAAATATTTAGAACTTTCAACAGCGCTTTTTGATGAGCCTCCAAACTCAACAGCAAAGATAAAATTGAAATCTTAGAGGGGGTTTGACCCAACTACTCAACAATCTTCAAGTCATTTTTCTTTATTAGCTTGAGGAATTCCCGACCTTCCTCAACAGTGATACACTTCTTGTGACCTTTAATTAGTTCACATTCATCCACCATCTCTTTACCTTTAGAATTCTCAGCTTCTACAACTTTGCTAGGAGCCCCTTTTGCCATAGACAGAGCACTTGTCACAACCGGAGTGGTAGAAATAGATGCCCATATGTTTGGAGGAGGAGTGGGAACAAACTTATCTTTATGAGGGACAATTGTAGATGATGGGGACACTGGGAGTGCATTTTAGATAAAATGCAATCTAGGCATTAGAAAAACAAATTTTCCTTTCCACATACATAAGTTGTAGTATGATATCTCCAAGGCACTTCCTTGGTGTCTTGATATGGGAAAGGACCAGGAACACAAATGTGGATAGGTTGGATCCTCCTAGGAGGAGCTTCAATAATAGAGACTTCATCCACAACCCTTAATCTCGAAAACTACACACTTCTCTGATTCATCAAACTTTGGACACATTCCTTCAACATAACACAACTATCAGGATCTGAATCACAAACAACACAATCATCATGTATACCTTCAAGAAAACAATGTTCCCAAAGCTTTTCTACAACCACTGTCATGGGAGTATTCACATCAGCAACCCCTCCGACTGATTTTGTACCTTCTTCCTTGATAACTACACTGAATCCGACACCTTATGGGTAGGTAGAAGGTTCTTTTTCACATTAGAATTTTCTTCTGAAAAAGAGAAGATCTCCTGGTCTTTTAGCTCTTGAACCATTGCTTTAAGAGGCCAACAATCTTTGGTAAAATGCCCTATATGGCCGACATGGTAGGCACATGAAGCATTAGGGTTATATATTGCATGATAAGGAGGAATAGTTGGTGGAATCGCCTTTGGTACAATAGCCCCCACATGGACCAGATAAGGTACCAACTGAGGATAAGGTACATGAATTTGGTCACACTGAGGACACCTTCCATTCTGATTGCAATTACCATGACGATTCTACCATTGACCTTGACCCCAATTACCCTAAGCAGGTTATTGATTCTGATCAGATTGAGCCAGTGAAGGCTACTGATATTGAGGATATTGAGCTTGAGAAGGATGTTGAACTTGATTTTGAGGTTGATATTGAAAAGGTTGTTACTGATATTGAGCGACAGCAATATACAGGTATGAATAAAACAGCATGGGAGCTTCAAACTGAGGGTGGACATTTGCCATTATATAACTTGTTTCCCATTCTTTCTTCTTTGAAAACCCACCTAGTGTCTTCTAGGCTATTGTTTGCTGACTAGCATTGCCATCAATCTTTCCTGATTTTAACCCATTTTCAATTCTCTCCCCAATGGTTACTATATCAGCGAAGTTGGAAGACGAATTGCCAACCATCTTTTCAAAATAGAGACCTTGGAAAGTGCCCATGAATATGTTAATTAAATCATTGTTCGAGAGTGTTGATCTAACACGGGAAGCCATCTCGCGCCACCTCTGCTCATACTCCTTAAACGTTTCACTGGTCTTCTGAGACTGATTTTGTAGTTGCAACCTAGTGGGAGCCATATCCAGGTTGTATTTGTACTATTTCAGAAATGCCTCGGACAAATCCTTCCATGATCTGATCTTGTTGTGTTCCAAACTCGTATACCAATCCGGGGAAGCCCCAGATAGGCTGTCCTAAAAGCAGTGTATGAGCAACACATCATTGTTAATGTACATTGTCACATGGCTTAGGGGACAACTCAAGCCCTTATACTTCGATAAATATGGTACTTTGAACTTCTGGGGAAGCACCACATTAGGAACCAAACACAACCCTTTGGCATCCATGCCATAAGCTGAGAAGCCTTCCATAGGTTTCATCCTTTCAACCAACAATTGATAGTATGTTGGCTTAGCTGGACTAGCACTAACGACACCTTGACTGGTAGGTCGAAGATAAGTTTGTTGGTTGGAGAACTGAATAGCTTGAGCAGGCACAGACTGAGGCATACTGAGGATACATCTGATGTGGATACGTGAAATCGGGAGGAACAGTCTGAGCACTAGAATTCACATCATGAGTAAATTGTCCTCCAGTTTTAACATTGGGAGAAAATGGTGCCCTAGATTGTGCAAACTGGAGTGCAGGTTTAGCAGGAACATGTGTCATCATAGTAGCATATTCCTCAAGGTGTGTAACTTCCACTCTGAAAACCTCATTGGCATCATAACACCATTTTTACTAGCGAATAAACACTTGACATCAAAGAAGTTTCTACAATGAAAATGATGATCACACCAAGGGATCAAATATCTGAAGACTCCGTTGAACAAAAGAACAAGTCGCTTCAAGATTCAATAAATATGTAAAAAAAAAAAAAGGAGAACGGGATGCCAACTCGAAATTGATTTGGACTATATAGTAGTATTAAAATAGATATATTATTGACAATTTTTACAATATTAATACCGTAATTCATATAGATTAGTGTATAATTTATATATTTATTTAAGCAGAACGTGTTGTTAGGACTTAAATATTTTTGGATGGACAAGAGTCGGAAACTTTTCTAAAAAACTTATGATAGATTTATTTTGTTTACAATATTTAACAATATTTAATTTAATGAATAAGTCTAACTGAGACTATAGAGCGCCGGCTTAATGGACGAAATCTTAACCTACTCACTCCCATACATGCATGTGATCAAACATAATTTTATACATTATTAATATTACAATGTATAATTTATATATTTATTTAAGTATAACGTGCTCTTAAAAATAATACTACTCACTCCCAAACATAATTTTTTCTGTCCTATCTATCACTTTCAAAAAGAACCATTATCTTCTTTCGTTGTTTTCTTTGAAGGAAAAAGAAGGATACAATTCTCTCCTGGCTAGATTTATTTTTAGTATACACATGTATTCATAATCACATAGGAAAAAAGTTAATATATTAAATTAACCTTTTGGAGCCCACACTGAAAATTGTTTTTTTCTTAAACTTTTTTAATGTTTTAGATTGTGCTTTTGTCAAACTTTCAAATTCCAGTTTGAATTATTGTGTTTGGTACATTTATATAGAGTTTCGTTTTGATTTTAATTAAATCTTCTAGATATTGAGTTGAGTTACATAAATTTTTACTACGACTTCAATTGAATTTTTTTTTGTCATCAGGGTTAGATATTGAGTTATTAAAAAATTAATGGGTTGGTTATTAAGTTGTCAATTAAAATAAAATTATATATATATATATATATATATAATATATATATATATATATATATATATATATATATATATATATATATATATATATATATATATATATATATATATATATATATATATATATTTTGAGAGAGAGAGATTTAAAAAATAATATAAAAATACACATACAAAAATTGCATCACTACCAATTTTTAAGTAACAAAATTCATTTTTTAATTAGATTCGGAGATATAATGCTAGTATTATTAAAATTTTGTATAATTAATGAGTTATATGATTTTTTTATTAATATATCACATAGCCACCTCTAACCTCAATTGACCAAACATCATGGTCTTATAAGAGAATTTGAGTTATATATCTTCCAATTTTGTATAACATTCTTTGAAAGAAAAATAAATAAGTTTGTCCTATGTATAACAATTGTTTTCAAAGAATTAAATTAAGATTTTTCTTCTTCTCTTATAAAAGGGCATGCACTACAACCATAGTCTAAACCAAGTTCTTCTACTCCCTCTTTACTTTCAAGTTCCAATAGCTAAGAAATAAAATGGGTTCCAAACTTCCATTACTATTTGTTTTTGTGATGTTGTTTGCTTTAAGTTCAGCAATTCCAAACAAGAGAAAGCCATATAAACCATGCAAAAACCTAGTCTTTTATTTTCATGACATACTTTACAATGGAAAGAATGCAGCAAATGCAACATCAGCAATAGTAGCAGCTCCAGAAGGTGTTAGTTTAACTAAATTGGCACCTCAATCCCACTTTGGTAACATAATAGTTTTTGATGATCCTATCACATTAAGCCATAGCCTTTCTTCAAAACAAGTTGGAAGAGCACAAGGGTTTTATATTTATGATACCAAAAACACATACACTTCTTGGCTTAGTTTCACTTTTGTTCTTAATAGCACTCATCATCAAGGAACCATTACTTTTGCTGGAGCTGACCCAATTGTCGCCAAAACTAGAGATATTTCTGTCACTGGTGGTACTGGAGATTTCTTTATGCATAGAGGAATTGCTACTATTACCACTGATGCCTTTGAAGGCGAGGCTTATTTTCGACTTGGTGTTTATATCAAGTTCTTTGAGTGTTGGTAACTATCAAATTAAGTACTAATTGCTATAGTAAAAGCAATTAAATTTGAAGTTAAATTGTTGTTGTGTCTTTTCATGTTGTGTTTTTAATTAATTAGCCCATAAAGTATACTCTCTGTACTTTTTTATTGTCTAAGATTATTATCAATAAATGAAGATTCTATTAACTATTTTTTTTAATATAAGCATATTACTTTTTCATATTGACTTATAAGATAAATAAATTTTTGTCAACATTATTTTTCGAACAACACAGAAATTATAAATGACATTGAATCGACATAAGTAGCTAAGCACACACATGTAAATGAAACCGTGTAGGAGGATTGGAAGAGTTACTAGCTGAAGTGGGTGAGGATTGAGTCTGACAGTTGCTATTTTCCTGGTCTAAAAGTCCATGGCGAACGCCATGAGTGCAAAATTGGTAGAACGTGGGTTACAAGGTCCACGACGAACGCCATGGCCTCATGGTGAACGCCATGAGTGCTGAGTTGCACCCTTCTTTGACTTTTCTTTGTGCTTAGGTGGTTCCATAACTGCCATGTCATGGCAAACGCCATGAGGGCAAAATTTTCTCTTTTCTCTGTACTTTGTATTTTCTTCCCGGTTTCTCACACGGACGCTCCTACATGAAAAATACCTGAAATAAACACAATATACCAGCCTAAAACCCTAAAAAGGAAATAAAATGGACTAAAATGACATGTGTATCGAGTCAAAAATATGATACATTTCATGGGTATCAAATTCCCCCATACTCGAACTTTTGCTTGTCCTCAAGCAAACTGCTACATACATGTAAACCTTTGAAAAATGCAACATTATAATGTAAAGACTTAAAATATCTAGCATTAAAATACTCATACTTGAAAACAAAATCCATTTCAGTTAAAATTGACTTGATATGTACTAATCGCACACCAAGGATATCGTAAAAACACAATTATTCAATTATGTGGTCACAAACCTCCCTCATATGCAAACCAATATGAATCATGCTATTAGGCCCAAACCTAACTTAATCATCCTCTTTTTTGTCCTTTTTCATTCTAGTGCAATCACATTAAGCCTGTTATCCTTTCACACTCATAGTAGGAAAATTTGTTAGTGACTATGATCCTATTATTTCTTTCTTTTCTTGCGTACTTTAGCTTAATTCATTATCAAATAGAAGGACCAGATACCGTTCGGATAAATGACCAGGTGATGGTCACCTAACTTAGAATGAACATTCTCCTTTTTTATTCATTTTCTTCTTCTTTTAAGCTCATGATCATTCACTTATTTGCATCAACTTCCCTACGTAGTGTGTGCTTAGCATGATGTTGACTGCTTAGAACTACTTAAGGACTATTAGAGAATGAGAACTCAAGACTATGTACATAATAGGTACTCAAATCAATCTTTATAATTGGGAGCCTTGAGGTGTTGTAAGATACTGATTTTGTACAGTTTTCCAAAGTCTCCTCAATCTAACCTCGATTTCATTTATAGCCTATATACTCTCTAATCATGCAACAAATTTTCAAGTCTTATAAAGAAAAAATTTGGGTACGACTCAAGAAATTGGAAGAATCAATAAACAACAAGAAACCACGCATAAAGACTCGAAAACACATGCATTGACTAAACTAACCTAACAATTAAACTAAAAATTTATGGTAAACATCTAATTAACATGAAATAAACTAGAAAAACAGTAAATCTAACTAGAAAGCAATAAAAAAAAAGCAATAAAGTTCCTCCCCCACACTTGAACCAAACATTGTCCTCAATATTTTGATAAAAGTGGGAAAAGGAAAAAAGAACCTGGATAAAATCTGTGAAGGTATCAGTGTCAGGCGCGACGTAGGCCTTGACCTTAGTTCCAACCTCCTCGTCCATCTTGCCCACCCCTACCATATCCACCACGCCCATGTCCGCCATCCATCTGGACCTGTAAGCCAGTCAACCTCCTAGATAAGGAATCCAACTCGTGGTTTCGGTGTTCTTCAGCTGCTTGCGAAAATCGGAGGTGCTCTAGCATCTCTTGGTGGATGTGTTCCATGGACTTCTGAAAAGTTTTCCATTGTTGGGCCTACTCTACCATGGTGGTTTGTGATGTATGGATCTGCTTAATGTTACTAACCATGGTGTTCTATGATGCTCTCATGTGGCGCACACGCCCTAAAAGTGAGGTCTAGGTAGCCTAGATCAACTGCATATTATCCATCATATATGTTCTAAAAGCTTGCATCTAAGCCATTTTCTCCATGATATTAGTTTGGTCTATTTACATTTGATGCATATGTTGCATCATATCTATATGTTGTTAATGCATGGCATAAATCAGGATGTCACACTCGATATCTATGGCATTCCGGGTGTGCATCTCGCTAAGTAAGTCATGAAATGTAATGTGTGCGGCTCGGGTAGAAGTACCTACAAAATGGTTAGAAAATGAGGTGTTATGTGTGCAGATGAATCAAGAATAAGGGGGAATGGTGTGGTGGTGGCTCATGTACTGGAGAGCCTCACTCTCTATGGTCATACTCATCATCGGTGGCACCATCAGCATTGACATTCTTAGGGTCATCCATGGGCACCGGTCAGGCCTTAATACCAGCATTCAGGTTATAAATCCAATTTATCCCTATTTTTCACATCGATATGGTTCGGGAATGGTAAAATAATACTAGACACCTTTCTATTACCAATTATCAGTGAATATTTCTCATCCCTTCTATTTTTAATTAACTGCATATGGCGACATTCATCAATATTTGTCGCATCTCGAAAAATACGATTCCTCGCGATGGTCGCGGAAAAATTTAATGTTCGAACAGAGTCGCCACCAAAATTTATTTATCCCAATGAAGGAATAGTAAAATATCGATAAAACCTTTTGGGAATGGAATAATGGTCGTCGCAACCATATTCGGGTTCGGGAGTGGATTTCGTAAGGGGAAGGTATTAGCACCCCTTACGTCCGTTGTACTCAACGGGAACCTTTTAGTTCTAATGTGTGTTTTGTGTGTTAATTTATGTTTGTTTGTTATCTTTGGGTTATAAGATATTGAAAAATAGAAATGGACGAGAACCTCAGAAAGGAGAAAGGGGAGGTTTTTTATTAGTGTGCTCGCGAAGATACAACAATCTCCTGCCTACGTATCCTTATGGTATAATAAGGAAATCAGAGCATTCGTAGTTCGGGGAACTACGGTTGGTTGGCGTGTTTTAGTGAACAATTGTTTTAAATCGCGTTCTAACGGCTAAACGCTGGCTTGTCTACTCTCGGCGGAGGCTTAAGCATCGGTTTGTTGTGCGCATTAGAAAGGATTAACAGTGTTCTTTCTGAAAAGAGTTTTGGTCACACGGGGGTGACAAGTTAAATTAATGTATTGAATGTTTTATTTGATTGGTTATGATCGCACGAGGGCGAGAAAAGATAGGTTTGATGTGTTGAGATATTTTTGTTGGATGACGATTACTCGGATATTCGAGTAAGACAACTCGTATCCTAACAGTCGGGAAAGGGAATAGAAGACTCTAGACCGCTTTCTGTTTCATCCTTAATTGTAAAAGGATTTGATGATAATTAAGGTGTTTTGAATGGATGACGAATACTTGGATAATCGAGTAAGACAACTCGTATCCTAATAATCGGGAAAGGGAATAGAAGACTCTAGACCGCTTTCTGTTTCATCTGAGTGATTATGAAAATTGGTTTGTGTATGGTTGATGTTTTTTTTAGAATGAACGACAAGTGCTTGAATGACTGAGTAAAACAACTCATATCCAAGCATTTGAGAAGAGGAATTGAAAACTCAAGACCATCTCCCTTTTCGTATAGTTTGTTATGAAAATGATTTGATTAAATTGTATGTTTGTAAAAAATGACAACTGTTCGACTGTCCGAGTAAGAGAACTCGTATTCGTCCAATTGAGGAGTGAAGTTGAAAACTCAAAGTCATCTCCCGTTTCATTTTTCTATTATGAAAATGTTTTGATTTAATCGGGGTTTGGAAGTTTGTAGAGGAACGACAATTATTTGACTGACCAAGTAAGAGAACTTGTATTCAAATAATCGAGGAGAAAAATTGAAGACTCAAAGTCATCTCCCTTTTTGTTTTGTTATTATGAAATAGTTTGATTTAATCGGGGTTTGGAAGTTTGTAGAGGAACGACAATTATTTGACTGACCAAGTAAGAGAACTTGTATTCAAATAATCGAGGAGAAAAATTGAAGACTCAAAGTCATCTCCCTTTTCGTTTTGTTATTATGAAATAGTTTGATTTGCTTAAGTGGATTAGACATGACGACTATTTGACTAACCGAGTAAGAGAACTCGTATTCAAATAATCAAGGAGAGGAGTTGAAAACTCAAAACCATCCCCCTTTTTATTTCCCAAATGAAATGGTATTTGATTGTGATTGGATACATTAATTTAATTTTTAATAAAAATACTCGACATCGGATCAAGGTTTTAATTTGTGTTTATGAATGAAATGAATTTTATTTTAGTGTATTGTTCTTCTACTCGATTAATTAATAACCGAATAGGTCTCATTGTAAGAAAGCCCAAGAGTAAGCTATACGAGGTTGATGGCGATGCTTAAAAGCGATCGACTCACAAAGGTATGGAAATGGGCTTGACTTGGAATCAAGAACTGTGTTTTAAATGGTTTAATGATTTGATGATGAAATGGGATGAAATTGAATTTCTTACTATGAAGATAATGTACAATCAAAATTTAACTAATTAATTTTAATTACAATCAAAAGATATAAGTGACAATTGTCGATTTATCAAACGGAATCGGTGTGCTCAAAACCGGTTTGTACGAAATGACAACACAATTAATGTCATTCGTAAGATCATAACTCGGTGAAATGTTCGATAAATGTATTGACACAAGGAGGCATAACGACATTGAATGGTCGGATCCAAGGGTTTAATTCAATTCAAAATGCAATGAAATACGATAGTAACACCCAATTTATTTACAAGATTGCTCTCAGCATGTTACAAATCTCACCAAACGATAATGTACATAAGCAATTAGTAATTGAAAAAATCAACAAAATTATTTATGGTTTTTGCTGATCACTTTAGCCATAGGATTAACATATGTTTTAAAATAAAATATTGACATGCATTTCTAGCCATTACTACTGGAACTAGTAAAACAAATGTAACCGGCAATGTTTTCTACGGTAACAAAAAAAACTCTTTAAAATCCAATTCTTATTTCAAACTCCTTACTAACTGTAACTTATAAAATAATATATAATACTATAACTTATAAAGTAGTATATTTTGCATTTCAAACCACAGCATAGCATGCATGATTAAATCCAAAATCAAACCATTACATTGATACAAGCAAATCAACTTCACCATGACTTAACAGAGGTAGTAATTTTAACAAAGAGGGAAAATGAAATAAACACCAACATCCAAAAAATCATTTACAGTAATGTTAAAATCTACATGAAGGCTCATAAATTTCAACGTATGCGACATAATACCGGTGTCAAATGTTCATCAGCATAGATCCGATTCCGACACCGAAATGTAAGCAACAACAGCACATAAACCATTTGCAGTATTACAAAGTGTGGTGGCTATACTCAAACTTTAAACATATATACACAGTGAAAATCAAGCACCAGCAAATTTCAAATGCTGATGTAAAAAAAACGCAGGTACCTAACAAAATTGAAATATAGAAGAAATTTGTGTTTACCCTCGTATGTTCGCAGCTCCCACTCGATATCGCACGAGACCGATGGTGTGAATTCAACACACGACACCGCAATGCCTTTAACGAAACATAACTCCGCATAAGATTCGTTAGCTAGTCATCCATGTAAGACTTGGGAACAAATTTGAAAAACTCCCCTGCTGAACCAAGCTAGTAAAAGCAGCGGATTTAGAAGTGACGGACGGAAGGTGTCTCAGGATCGAAAACAAGATGCACGGCGGCGGTTGACCAATGAAGATGGCGTTGCGGCGTGCGGACGGTAGAGGGTGTGGAAAGGTGGTTCGTAGCAGCGATTTGCCGGTGTGTGTCGGCAACGATGAAAAAGGGTGTCGTCGGAGGGTGTGGCCTCCGGTGGTGGTGTGCGTTGAAGAAGATGAAGTATAGCTTCGCCGGAAGTTGTCGGCGGAGGGTGTTGGTGAAGGAAAAGAGGATGGGGGAGCGGTGAAGAAGAGGGACAATGCCTCCTCCTTTTTTCGTTTTTTTCTCTGTCTGTTATAGTAGAGAGAAAGAGTTAGTGTTTAGGAAGGGTGAGAGGTAACGTGAGGAAGAGAATTTTCTTCTTTTTCATTGCTCAGCCCGAGATAAAGTGGACACAGAGCATTTGAGTGGGTGCCGTGTGTTGAGAGAGATGGAGGTAGCGTGAAGGTCAGAGATACGCAAGCTGGATACCAGTCGTCAAAAAGAGAATCCAATGTAAATTTTATTTTATTTTTGATGAAAACAATTACTATTATAAAAAAATTCCTATTAAAAATTTCTAATAACTATTTTGATTTGTTGAATAATTAACCTAATAAAAATAGTGATCAATTATAAATATAAGTCGGATATAAATTTGCTCAGAAAATTAAATCAGACACATTAAAATGATCAGCACAAAATATACTTATTGAAAAAATAAAGCGTTTCTTCAAATACTGAAATAAATTTTCACCGGTTAAAAGCCTCAGGCGGGTCAAAATGCAACCGAAAAGTCGCTGAAAAATATAACGAGCACACCAGGTTAAACTACGTGAACCGTAGATTAATAATACTGATGTCTGTAATTTTAATTCTGAAACTTTTTACCCGCTGATTTTACATGTTCTTGAGAAATGATTTAACCAATTTGTCTGTATTTTCAATAAATTTATTCTGAATGATATTTTAGGTTTTATTCATGATGAAATGTATGTCATGTTGTGCGTATGATGCAAATAAAAAAATGAAATCAGATTTACGAAAATTTAAATATGGCCGGACAAAATTGGGGTATGACAGCTGCCCCTATTTAATTAACTTGAACCAGAAGGTAAGAATGAAAACAGTCTTCATACATTCGTAGTGGAAGGTAATTAAATACGAAAAGACCCAAATTTTGTCCTTTGAAATGCAAGGAAGAAATGCAAAAAATGCAGTGAGAAATACAATAAGAAAAATTATCAAAAAGGTAAAATGAAACAGTCGAGACTCTCTAAGAATCGTCAGAACAACATCTTAGATGTCATAATCGAGATATTCTGGTAATGGAATGATACCTCAACTAAATCTCAAGACTTTTCCCGGATGCTAGAGCAGTATCTCTAAAAAGTCTGGCATGAGACTCTTCATATTGATGAAGCAGCATCTCAACAGTAAAAATGAGATTCTCTGTATCGAGTCGAGGGAGCATCTTATCTGATAGAATTAAGATATTCCAGCAAGGGAAAGATACCTTAATAGAATCTAAGACTCTCCGAGGATATTAGAGCAGTATCTCTAAAAAATGCTGAAATGAGACTCTTCATATTGATGAAGCAGCATCTCAAACAGTAAAAATGAGATTCTCTGTATCGGGTCGAAACAACATCTTATATGATAGAATTAAGATATTCCAGCAAGGGAAAAATACTTTAATTGAATCTAAGACTTTCCGAGGATATCAGAGCAGTATCTCTAAAAAAATCTGAAATGAGACTCTTCATATTGATGAAGCAGTATCTCGAATAGTAAAAATGAGATTCTCCGTATCAAGTCGAAACAACATCTTATATGATAGAATTAAAATATTCCAGCAAGGGATTTTTTTTTTTAATTGAATCTAAGACTTTCCGAGGATACTTAGAGCAGTATCTCTAAAAAATTAGAAATGAGACTCTTCATATTGATGAAGCAGTATCTCAAACAGTAAAGATGAGATTCTCTGTATTGAGTCGAAGCAGCATCTTATATGATAGAATTAAGATATTCCGAACAAGGGAATGATACCTTAATTGAATCTAAGACTCTCCGAGGATACTTAGAGCAGTACCTCTAAAAAAATCTGAAATGAGACTCTTCATGTTGATGAAGCAGTATCTCAAACAGTAAATATGAGATTCTCTGTATCGAGTCAAAACAGCATCTTATATGATAGATTTAAGATATTCCGAACAAGGGAATGATACCTTAATTGAATCTAAGACTCTCCGAGGATACTTAGAGCAGTATCTCTAAAAACAAAAATGAGATTCTTCAAATGAATGAAGCAGTATCTCAAACAGAGAAATGAGATTCTTCATATAAATGAAGCAGTATCTCGAATATTCGTCTGTTGGGGGAATTTTTAAGAAAAGACTCCTTTTGAGGGAGATTTACTAGAAATGCTCTGCAGGGGGAAAAGCTCATAAGAGGCTTTTTAGGGTAACCTCTGCTTTGGGGAGCAATGATTGTAAAGAAAAAAGATGGGAATATCATTATTAATCATAAAATTGAAAAATGATTTGCTGAGAAATAATCCCACGAGCATATGCAGGGTAATAACTTCATTTGGAAGTGAGAAATGTCCAAGATACACATGAATGACCTTGGATCCTAATATTTTACATTTGATTTTTATATAATATTCCACTTTAGGTGGGAATACCATGCATGGGATGATGCATGAGATGCATGCAAGTATGCAATTGCTGGGGATATTTGGGATGTTCATGTAGGAATGCGAATGATTTTTTTGTTTTTTTGAAATTCCCATTTTGTGGGAGTGTTATGCATGAGTATGCTGATGATTGATATGACTGCGTTTTTTTTAATTTTCTATTTGGTAGGAAAACCATGTATGGATGATTCGTGTGATGCATGTGGGAATGCAACTGGGTAATTGGATATTTTTATAGGGTTTAATTCTTGATTGCCAATGAGGTTGGACTTTAAATGGGAACTGCCAGATGAGAACTGTTGAAGGAGATTGAATTGCCAGATGAGGACAACACTCGAAGGGTATGTTACCAGACGCGAACTGGTGAAAATAATTGAAATGTCAAACGGGACTGAATTTGTTTTTGTTTGTCAGGCGGGAACTGAGTTTTTTTAAAATAGGCTACCAGACGAGAACTGGTGAAAATAATTGACTACCAGACGAGAACTGGTATTAAGAGATAATTTACCAGACGAGAACTGGTATTTGGCAAATGATTTGTCATGCAAGAACTGATTTTTGATATAGTTCGCCAGACAAGAACTGGACTTTGAAAATAAATTGCCAGACGAGAAATGGACTTTGGAAATAAATTTCCAGATGGGAACTGGGCTTTGAAATGAATTGTCAGACGGGAACTGGGTTTTGAAATAAATTGTCAGACGGGAACTGGGCTTTTGAAAAAGGTTGCCAGACGGGACTGGGCTTTGAAATAAATTTCCAGACGAGAACTGGACTTTATAATAAATTGCCAGACGGGAACTGGGCTTTTGAAAAAGGTTGCCAGACGAGAACTGGGCTTTGAAATAAATTGCCAGACGGGAACTGGACTTTGAAATAAATTTCCAGGCGAGAACTGGACTTTGAAATGGTCAAGCGATGTTGGGCTTTGGTGTCAGATTTTGTATTTCAAGGCTTTTTGATGTCAGGTTCATGTTATGGGTTATGCATGATAAATGATATGATATGCATGGCTTTATTCTAGAGCAAAGCGACATGACTAATGCATGATGATGATTTATTTAATGATTTGCAGGTTTTCAAAATGCCCATGTATGGGTGTTGGAAGATAAGGTTCTTTCCAGAAAGGCTTTTGTCTGTCAAAAGGTTATTTTATGGGGGGATATCATGATTCCCCGACACTCATCTTGAACTCTGCATTCGCTGACTTACGAAAAAGCTTTTGCTTGAACTGCTTAAAAACATGGAGAGGACTCACTCTTGTATGGCTCATCTTGCCCCAATGTGATGGGTCTATGCAAAATGTTTACCTCGAAAGGATTTTGAAAGCAATTGTACCATAATTTAGAGATGGATTGCCCCAGAATTTTGATCCATGAAAGGATTTATCCTTGGTTAACCGACTCTTGGAGTGGTTGAATTTTCTGTGCACTTGAGGTAGCTTGCCCCGGTATGAGCGTTGAAGCGACTTAACTTACCCTCACTGAACATTGAAGGGGTCTTCCCCTGGCCACAAGAACCTCTAGGTGATCTGCCCCTAGTTAATAGAGTCCTGAGATGATTTGCTCTGGATCAACTGATTCTTGAAATGATTTGCACATTTATTAACAGATGTTGGAGACTGTTTAAGACTGACCAATTCTTGGAGTAATCTTCCTATGATCAACTGATGTTTAGGTGGCATGCACCTGATTTGTGGGTTATGAGGTAGTCTTGATTCGGGTTAGTACCAACGAATGTCCAAGTTCCTCTAATTGTTCCTTATTGTTGGAATTTCCCTGACGTCAAGTACTGACTTGCAGTTAAAATTGCTTGTTCAGAAATGGTAATTTTAATGCGATAGTCATGCAAGTTTTGAAAAGAATTTATTTGAATGATGTGACAATGTGTGATGAGTGAACCATTTTAATCCAAACGCAATGATAATTTATCAATGCGAAGGATAAAACAAGAAGATTGTACCAAAGTAAAAGATTAGCAAATTTTTAGGAGTCAGTTTACGCAACCTTGATGTAGTATGATTTCGGAATAAACCCTACTTCAATTAGGTCTTTTAAGGGTTGTAACGTGGCTTGGTTCACGGTTATCGAAACAAAGGATATGAGGCTCAAAATTGTTTTTGTACCCACCCTTCTTCTTGATAAACTCCAGTCCTATGCTCAGTTAATTCGCCATACACATTCAACTTTAAGAGAGTTTGCAGGTGTAAGATCTCTTGAAATGACAGACACTTTATTTTGCTCTTCATGGATATTGGTGACCCTTTGATTCTTGATATGGTGGTCACTAAATCTTGTTTTTATTTTGTTGAGGGTTTTCGTGACCTCCTTTGATTTTTGTTTTGATCCCTAACTTTTGCATGGACTGCTTTTTGAAGCTTTAGTCCATCGGGATTGCTCCGGTTCTTGCCTAAGTCTCCTTTTGGGGTATCGACTTAGCAGGCTTTTGTATTTTATTTTTTAGAATTGTGACTGCCAAGTCATTGGTCATTTGAAGAACAATCCAAAATAACCTTTGGATTTTGCCTGGTTCCTTTGACACTTTAGGATGTGTGCGAAGAAAGGCATGTAGTCGATCCACATACTGGATATTTCATCTTGTAATTTGAATGCATAGTCATATTAACTGAACACTACCCTGCCCCAGGTTTAATGTAAGGTTTTTTTAGATCCGAAAGATACTCCTACTTCAGGCTCGAAGTGGTTGACTAGGGATTAACTCCTTATCTCTCCAGTGTTTGGGAATTTGAAACAATGCCTGTACACCATCAGCAAAATTTTATCCGAAAGCATATAGTCAGCAATTATGGGTAACTTGTTTTCGTCATCCTCCCTCAAATCTTTGCTAAAATGAAGGTTATGATAAAGAAAAGTGAATGGGAGAAACACTGATGTATTTTTGTTTTTGATATAAGTGAAGAAAAATGAGCGAATGCGAGATAATTAATACAAAACATGCATCATTACTTCATCAATATTACCATTAAAAACAACAATGTTTAAACACAAGCAGCTTTTAACAACAAGGAAACTACAAATGCAAAAATAGAAACAAATCAGTCCAACGATTGCCAGTGTTGAGGATGTCTTCCTTTTTTGATGAAACTATCATAGCTTCCACAAGTTGGTCTAGCTGATTTTTCATCGAGTCCACATCTCCTCCCAATGCAATATGACTTTGCTCCAACGGATCCATGATCTTTCAAGAGCTACTTCAAGTCTGATATGAGTATCGGGAAATCAACTGCAGGCTATGGACGAAGGGTGGATGAGTTTTTTGGTATTTATTTTTTTGGTGAAAAATGATATGCAATGCATGACGATTGCAGATGCAATGATACGTGTATGGGTGTAGTGACATGTTTAGGATCACAGGTTCAAGGTGTTTTTAGATAGATCAGAATAACAGGTAAATAATGGGTATCTCTGGTTAATGGGACCCCATGGGTAGGCTCTACAGTTGGTAGGTTCCTAGAGTCACGAATATTTCTTGAGAACGTCACTGCCGTGACGAAGACTCGTCGGAAAATAGTATCCTTAAGAAGATCACGTCTAGGTGAGGTCTTTGTATTATCCCAACAAGGAAAACACCATGAGGATTCTACTATTCGACTCTCGAGTCCAAGGTTCTAACAAGGTTCTCAGAGTCATAGATCGAGGTTGTAAATATTACTGTAAGATAGTAATACGTCCAAGGGATCTCATCTGATTGGGGCTTTCGTATTAACCCAACAAGTCTGAAACTATGTAGGTTAATACTACATAACCGCCGGATATAGTGGGTTAAAAGGTCCCTAGAGTCATTGATCCATCTTGAGAATACTATCGTCGTGACAAAGACTCATCGGGCAATAATATCTCAAGAGAATCTCCTCTAGGCGGGGTCTTCGTTTCTTCCCAACAAGGAAGACTCCTTGTGGGCGCCCACTACGCGACCACCAACTTAATCTTATGGTTTTTCTCAGACTCGGGTGGAGAGCCTATCTCACAAAGTATCACCAACCAGAGAACCCCAAATAAGACATAGTCAATAAATCACAATATAATAAATAATTATGACAGAATAATAATAGCAGAATAAAAAAAAATAACAGATAAACAAACGAGATTAACACACAATACAGAAACTGAACTAAACTAGGCTTCACTCTCTTTTTCTTGGAGCTATTCCCCAGCAGAGTCGCCATCTGTCGCATCTTGAAAAATACGATTCCTCGCGATGGTCGCGGAAAAATTTAATGTTCGAACAAAGTCGCCACCGAACTATTTATCCCAATGAAGGAATAGGAAAATATCGATAAAACCTTTTGGAAATGGAATAATGGTCGTCGCAACCATATTCGGGTTCGGGAGTGGATTACGTAAGGGGAAGGTATTAGCACCCCTTACGTCCGTTGTACTCAACGGGAACCTTTTAGTTCTAATGTGTGTTTCGTGTGTTAATTTATGTTTGTTTGTTATCTTTGGGTTATAAGATATTGAAAAATAGAAATGGATGAGAACCTCAGAAAGGAGAAAGGGGAGGTTTTTTATTAGTGTGCTCGCGAAGATACAACAATCTCCTGCCTATGTATCCTTATGGTATAATAAGGAAATCAGAGCATTCGTAGTTCGGGGAACTACGGTTGGTTGGCGTCTTTTAGTGAACAATTGTTTTAAATCGCGTTCTAACGGCTAAACCCTGGCTTGTCTACTCTCGGCGGAGGCTTAAGCATCAGTTTGTTGTGCGCATTAGAAAGGATTAACAGTGTTCTTTCTGAAAAGAGTTTTGGTCACACGGGGGTGACAAGTTGAATTAATGTATTGAATGTTTTATTTGATTGGTTATGATCGCACGAGGGCGAGAAAAGATAGGTTTGATGTGTTGAGATATTTTTGTTGGATGACGATTACTCGGATATTCGAGTAAGACAACTCGTATCCTAACAGTCGGGAAAGGGAATAGAAGACTCTAGACCACTTTCTGTTTCATCCTTAATTGTAAAAGGATTTGATGATAATTAAGGTGTTTTGAATGGATGACGAATACTCGGATAATCGAGTAAGACAACTCGTATCCTAATAATCGGGAAAGGGAATAAAAGACTCTAGACCGCTTTCTGTTTCATCTGAGTGATTATGAAAATTGGTTTCTGTATGGTGGATGTTTTTTTTAGAATGAACGACAAGTGCTTGAATGACTGAGTAAAACAACTCATATCCAAGCATTTGAGAAGAGGAATTGAAAACTCAAGACCATCTCCCTTTTCGTATAGTTTGTTATGAAAATGATTTGATTAAATTGTATGTTTGTATAAAATGACAATTGTTCGACTGACCGAGTAAGAGAACTCGTATTCGTCCAATTGAGGAGTGAAGTTGAAAACTCAAAGTCATCTCCCATTTCATTTTTCTATTATGAAAATGTTTTGATTTAATCGGGGTTTGGAAGTTTGTAGAGGAACGACAATTATTTGACTGACCAAGTAAGAGAACTTGTATTCAAATAATCGAGGAGAAAAATTAAAGACTCAAAGTCATCTCCCTTTTTGTTTTGTTATTATGAAATAGTTTGATTTAATCGGGGTTTGGAAGTTTGTAGAGGAACGACAATTATTTGACTGACCAAGTAAGAGAACTTGTATTCAAATAATCGAGGAGAAAAATTGAAGACTCAAAGTCATCTCCCTTTTCGTTTTGTTATTATGAAATAGTTTGATTTGCTTAAGTGGATTAGACATGACGACTATTTGACTAACCGAGTAAGAGAACTCGTATTCAAATAATCGAGGAGAGGAGTTGAAAACTCAAAACCATCCCCCTTTTTATTTCCCAAATGAAATGGTATTTGATTGTGATTGGATACGTTAATTTAATTTTTAATGAAAATACTCGACATCGGATCAAGGTTTTAATTTGTGTTTATGAATGAAATGAATTTTATTTTAGTGTATTGTTCTTCTACTCGATTAATTAATAACCGAATAGGTCTCATTGTAAGAAAGCCCAAGAGTAAGCTATACGAGGTTGATGGCGATGCTTAAAAGCGATCGACTCACAAAGGTATGGAAATGGGCTTGACTTGGAATCAAGAACTGTGTTTTAAATGGTTTAATGATTTGATGATGAAATGGGATGAAATTGAATTTCTTACTATGAAGATAATGTACAATCAAAATTTAACTAATTAATTTTAATTACAATCAAAAGATATAAGTGACAATTGTCGATTTATCTAACGGAATCGGTGTGCTCAAAACCGGTTTGTACGAAATGACAACACAATTAATGTCATTCGTAAGATCATAACTCGGTGAAATGTTCGATAAATGTATTGAAACAAGGTGGCATAACGACATTGAATGGTCGGATCCAAGGGTTTAATTCAATTCAAAATGCAATGAAATACGATAGTAACACCCAATTTATTTACAAGATTGCTCTCAGCATGTTACAAATCTCACCAAACGATAATGTACATAAGCAATTAGTAATTGAAAAAATCAACAAAATTATTTATGGTTTTTGCTGATCACTTTAGCCATAGGATTAACATATGTTTTAAAATAAAATATTGACATGCATTTCTAGCCATTACTACTGGAACTAGTAAAACAAATGTAACCGACAATGTTTTCTACGGTAACAAAAAAAACTCTTTAAAATCCAATTCTTATTTCAAACTCCTTACTAACTGTAACTTATAAAATAATATATAATACTATAACTTATAAAATAGTATATTCTGCATTTCAAGCCACAGCTACGGGAACTTGTAAAACAAATGTAACCGGCAATGTTTTCTATGGTAACCAAGAAAAAACTCTTTAAAATCCAATTCTTATTTCAAACTCCTTACTAACTGTAACTTATAAAATAATATATAATACTATAACTTATAAAGTAGTATATTCTGCATTTCAAGCCACAGCTACGGGAACTTGTAAAACAAATGTAACCGGCAATGTTTTCTATGGTAACCAAGAAAAAACTCTTTAAAATCCAATTCTTATTTCAAACTCCTTACTAACTGTAACTTATAAAATAATATATAATACTATAACTTATAAAGTAGTATATTCTGCATTTCAAACCACAACATAGCATGCATGATTAAATCCAAAATCAAACCATTACATTGATACAAGAAAATCAACTTCACCATGACTTAACAGAGGCATTAATTTTAACAAAGAGGGAAAATGAAATAAACACCAACATCCAAAAAATCATTTACAGTAATGTTAAAATCTATATGAAGGCTCATAAATTTCAACGTATGCGACATAATACCGGTGTCGAATGTTCATCACCATAGATCCGATTCCGACACCAAAATGTAAGCAACAACAGCACATAAACCATTTGCAGTATTACAAAGTGTGGTGGCTATACTCAAACTTTAAACATATATACATAGTGAAAATCAAGCACCAGCAAATTTCAAATGCTGATGTAAAAAAAAAACGCAGGTACCTAACAACATTGAAATATAGAAGAAATTTGTGTTTAACCTCGTATGTTCGCAGCTCCCACTCGATATCGCACGAGACCGACGGTGTGAATTCAACCCACGACACCGCAATGCCTTTAACGAAACATAACTCCGCATAAGATTCGTTAGCTAGTCATCCATGTAAGACTTGGGAACAAATTTGACAAACTCCCCTGCTGAACTAAGCTAGTAAAAGCAGCGAATTTGGAAGTGACGGAAGGAAGGTGTCTCAGGATCGAAAACAAGATGCACGGCGGCGGTTGACCAATGAAGATGGCGTTGCGGCGTGTGGACGGTAGAGGGTGTGGAAAGGTGGTTCGTAGCGGCGATTTGCCGGTGTGTGTCGGCAACGATGAAAAAGGGTGTCGTCGGAGGGTGTGGTCTCCGGTGGTGGTGTGCGTTGAAGAAGATGAAGTATAGCTTCGCCGGAAGTTGTCGGCGGAGGGTGTTGGTGAAGGAAAAGCGGATGGGGGAGCGGTGAAGAAGAGGGACAATGCCTCCTCCTTTTTTCGTTTTTTTTCTCTGTCTGTTATAGTAGAGAGAAAGAGTTAGTGTTTAGGAAGGGTGAGAGGTAACGTGAGGAAGAGAATTTTCTTCTTTTTCACTGCTGAGCCCGAGATAAAGTGGAGACATAGCATTTGAGTGGGTGGTGTGTGTTGAGAGAGATGGAGGTAGCGTGAAGGTGAGAGATACGTAAGCTGAATACCAGTCGTCAAAAAGAGAATCCAATGTAAATTTTATTTTATTTTTGATGAAAACAATTACTATTATAAAAAAAATCCTATTAAAAATTTCTAATAACTATTTTGATTTGTTGAATAATTAACCTAATAAAAATAGTGATCGATTATAAATATAAGTCGGATATAAATTTGCTCAGAAAATTAAATCAGACACATTAAAATGATCAGCACAAAATATACTTATTGAAAAAATACAGCGTTTCTTCAAATGCTGAAATAAATTTTCACCGGTTAAAAGCCTCAGGCGGGTCAAAATGCAACCGAAACAGTCGCTGAAAAATATAACGAGCACACCAGGTTAAACTACGTGAACCGTAGATTAATAATACTGATGTCTGTAATTTTAATTCTGAAACTTTTTACCCGCTGATTTTACATGTTCTTGAGAAATGATTTAACCACTTTGTCTGTATTTTCAATAAATTTATTCTGAATGATATTTTAGGTTTTATTCATGATGAAATGCATGTCATGCTGTGCATATGATGCAAATAAAAAAATGAAATCAGATTTACGAAAATTTAAATATGGCCGGACAAAATTGGGGTATGACAATATCTAGGGAAGGAATGGATAAAGGGTCTAGTGTAGCAAGCTCTGCTTCTACGCCTAATGTTCCAACTATGAAGATAATCACTCCTCCAAAAGAAATATGCCCCTTCTTAGTAATGTGAACTGCTTTCATATGGGCCAGCATAAACAAGGCTAAATTAACCCGTGTAGGTACAAAAATATAATGAATATAAAACAATTTTTTTGCATTGATCCTACTTTTTTTTCTCCCGACCAAAAATGGTCGGGTTATGGACATGAGTTGCGTTATTTATCTCAAAGATATCAGCAAGATTTTCGGTTAATTGTTCCCAGAAATAACCAAACTTGTGTGCCCAATCAGTGTCTAACGGGGTCTCACAAACGATACCTTCATCATAAGGAAATTGAAGTAGGTCAGCTATTTGATCTAGACTAAATCGATATTCTTTATTAAACATGCAAAAACTGATCGTGCCTACAGTGCTAGCAGTCATTTACTGTATGGTGTAAACAAGAGAGCTTAGAAACTCTATGTGAGTCTAGCATTGGTGGGATCTTTTCGTGCACAAAAATGTGATAAACCTAACCTATTTAGCATCCAGTGCACACTATCATAAAGTCCTAAGGTGCGTAAACATGAGCCATTTGCGTACCTTGTCAAAACAACTACCTAGTTCGAAAGAGCTTCATAACACCTTCTTTTCTTTTTACCTTATCCTCCATCTTGAAAGATAATACCATTAAAATTAGCATTTTCTCCCTAAGCCATTATTGAGAATTTGAAAAATAGAAATGGTGTTTGAGGAGGTAAGTTTGTGAGTAAGAATGTTGGAAGTGAGAGAAATGGAGGTTTAATATGAGGGAAAGATTTGGGGTTTGAAGGTTTTTGAAAGGTTTTGGGAAAGATTTGGGGTTTGAAGGTTTTTGAAAGGTTTTGGGAAAAAGAGATAGTAATTTTGAGTGGGTGTAGTGAAATAATGAATAGGAGTAGGTGGAAGTTGGAAAGATGAAGTTTGAAAGGAAAAAGGGGTTAAAATTCTAACTTTTTCACGTTTAAGGTTCATGGAAATGCCATGACCATATGGAGAACGCCATGACCCTATGTCTAACACCATGGGGTTAAAAAATTGGGCTTCCATGCTTTTGAAGCCCATGGGGAACGCCATGAGTCAATGGTGAACACCATGGACCTATCTGAAGTGTTTTTAGTGATTTTTGAGCTTTTCATTTTCTTTTGGTCCTACATAAGGATTGACATAGTGTAGCGGTAAATTCATGACCACTGAGCTATTAGTTAACTCAACTTTAATAAAACAAGAGTCGCCACGCGCTTTTATTATTTCCAAAGGAAAATGGAAAAAGTACGAACAAAACCCAAAGATAAGAAGTTTTCAAATCAAAACTAATAAAATGTCAGAGATTACAATATTTGAGATCGAGCTATCTTGAATTATGCCTTCATCTTATGCAAGAATTTTGAGCACCGTTGATTTCATCTGCTACTCTGTGTTTGTGCTTAATTGTTATTTTGTTATTATTGTCTATGTCTGATGATTTATTCTAAGTTGATCAAGGAATATTTCATCTGATACATTGGAAGACATTTGAAGATTGCTAGCTATTCGAGTGCTTGCTTGGATGTGGCTATCTTTATTTAATGCCTTGATCTTTATGATGTCTGGATATTGCTTATTGCTTCTTTTCTTGATTAAAGTCCAAAGGAAAATGGGTTTCTATATGACATTCTTGTCTGTTGGATTGCATTCAATTGGTCAACTCTTTTCAACTCTCGACTTTTAATTTTTGCTTAGGGTAGTCTCTTCATCTCCTCCCAATTCTTTAATATCAAAATCTACCCCTCTTTTCAAAAACTTTATTTGCTTGTGATTTCAAACTTAGGCATGTTTTAATGATCAGAAAATTTGGCCTTATGCCAATGAATTTTCAAATTTTTTCTTAAATCAAACATGTAAATAAACTTAACCATATTTACTTAAATTTCAAAATACAAAAAGAACTAACAACCCCATTCAAATCTTTGGCCTTTTATGCCTTTTCATTTAAAGTTTTGCTAAAATTAATTCACCAACTTCTTTGAAATTTTTACCATGAACTACAGGGTTTTGATCCCTCATTTTTATGTTGGTACATAGGCATAAGATCGAAGGTCTTGTCAAACAAAAAAATATAATCAATACATTCTTTTCTCATCCACACACTCTATATTTTGCCAAACATCTTTTATACCATAAACATATTCACACATAAAAAAGGGCTCCCTAGGAGTACCTAGGTCACTTTGGGTGCTAACACCTTCCCTCTGTGTAACCAACCCCCTTACCTGTAATCTCTGGCATTTTATTAGTTTTGATTTGAAAACTTCTTATCTTTGGGTTTTATTCGTACTTTTCCCTTTTCCTTTGGAAACAATAAAAGCGCAGTGGCGACTCTGGTTTTATTGACGTTAAGTTTATCCATAGCTTGATGGTCATGAATTTACCGCTACAATGAGGTTGTTAGTTCTTTTTTGTCTTTTTTGAAAATAAAGTCAATATGATTAAGTTTATTTACAAATTTTATTAAGAAAATAGTTTGAAAATCAATGGCATAAGGCAAAGGTTTCTACTCATTAAAACAAGTCTATGTTGGAAAACACAAGCAAAGAAAATGAGGGAGAGATTTTGAAATTTAAGAAGAAGGATGAGATGAAGGGATTATCCTAGACAAGATTTAAAAGTTTAGAGTTGAAAAGATCTAGCCCATGGGAATCATCCACAAGATAATAATGTCAGATAGAAACCCATTTCCTTTAGATTGTCAAGCAAAAAACAAAGCCATAATTATCCAAGCAATTAATAAGAAGACCAATGATATTAAATAAAGATAACCAAACATCCAAGCAAGCACTCCAAAGCAAGTAGTCTTCAATGTCCTTCAGATGTATCAGATGAAAAGTCCCTTGAAGCATACTTAAAGAGATAACATCAAATAACAATAATAAGATCAAAATAACAACTGGACAAAGAGAAAGAGCGTATCCGATAATCCAAAAGGGAGTTTCTCAAGCTTGTATCAGATGAATGGCATTGGCCAAATTCTTGGTCTCAAATTAATGGCATTGGCCAAGTTTCCTTCCATAGCTCAAGGATGTTGTCTACTCTAAGTCCAAGGATCCAAATCACCAAAGAAATGGCCAAGGGATTTATCGTAGGTCAAGCAAGGTCAAAGGACCATTGACTATTTTTTTTAGCATTTTTGAAAAGTCATAAGTATTTAAAAATCAATTAAAACAAGTCAAAAATCACAAAATTCCCTAAAAATACCTAACTCAATCCAAAAATTAATTTTAATTTAGACATGGGAATAGGAAATTATTTGTGAAATTTTGGTGTTGGTCCCATAATTTTTGGATTAAAAATGAAAATATAGTGAATTTAATAAGAAAATTCTATTTAAAAATTAATTGGGAAAACAAAATAAATCTGAAAAAACAGGGGCCATCAGATCTCCCTCATTAATTGAGGTGGCAGATCTGATGGCCACGCACACGTTATCTACCAAGTCCACAGTCAACGTGTGCACACCAATGGTAATTACAAGGAACATACCAGATTAGAACATAACCATGGGATCTGATGGTTTGGACCATGCCAACACACCACCAGAGCCCTAGCTCCAGTCATCTTCTCCGGCCAACTCACCAGATTGGTCAGATTAAAATGTTTGTAAAAATAGATGGATCATATACCAATTTGAAGAGAAAAATGCCAGGATTCCAAATATGACCTCCAAATCTTCCAAATCTCACTCTATAATGAGAAAAGTGGAGTTGAAAATCGAGGTACCAAAACTGAATTGCTTCGATTTGACCTCAAAGTAACTCAGTATCAATGCCTACATTGGTAGGACTTCAGTCAAATACAAATCAAGCAAAGATCTTAAGAAATGAGAGAGAATCGAAGAGTTGAAATTTGAAGAAATTCACATTTGGGTAGCAGCTTTGGAGAGCAATTCTTGATACAATTCCACTTGGTTTTTCTTCCTCTTGCTTGCAGGAGTTGAATGGGGTGAAAAAGGTGATGAATCCTTGAAGTTCTTGTTCACAAACAGAAGTTGAATCAAGAACTCGATTTCCTCAAGTTATTTTCTAGAGTGTGGCCATGGGATCAATTGGCACAACTTGAGCAAGGGGTTTTCTTCTATCTGAGGCAATGCACTTCATTTTATAGGCAAAGGATTTCATTTCTACACCATTCAAAATTTGAACCAAAAATAGTAAGTTCATGTGCATGGGTGCATGGGCATGTGTTCAAGCCCAAATGATCATTGTAATCCACTCAAATTCATGCCAAAATGCTTCTGATGTCACTACATGAAGCCATGCAAGGTTGTGTAACAATTGAGTTTAAAAGTTGCTAAATTAAGCCATGAAAAGAACCTATACGCAAGTCCCTCAATTCTTGTCCAAATGAAGTGATCTTGGACTATTTGGAAAGCTAACACCATGAGGAACATCTTTGATGTTGGAAAAGTTTCCATTTGAAACTTGGATAATGGTGAATTCTGGCCTTGAAGTTGGAGGAAGCAAACATACTTAAAAAATTTCTAAGTTAAAAGTCAAATGGACCATTTTTCCACCTTGAATAACTTTTGTTATGAGCTTCAAATGACTTTGGTTCCTTCTAAAAAGTTGTAGATATTTCAATTATTTACATTTTTATCACAAATATGACACCATTTAGATAATGCATGATATAGTTATGGATTTTAGAAGTTGAGGAAAATTGCTTGTTCAATGATGAGGACCAAAATGGACCTATAATGTTTCATTATGGCACATGACCTTGCAAGTGGAATTTGATCTTTCTCAAAGAAGAAAAGTTGAAAACGACATCTTGAAATTAATCATGAAACTTATATCATCTTCATATCATAAAAATTGAGGAAGTTATGGTTCTTGGGAGTTGACCTTCTATCTAGGGCACAGACAAAATGACGTATAATCTTTCACCATAACAAATGACTTTCCAAGCATAACTAGATCTTGATGCCAACATTAAATATGTTTGGAATGGAATAAAAAGTAAAGTTGCTCTTGGAATAATTTTCATATTAAAATTGTAGGAGATAGGGTATAGGGAACCCTAGATTTGACTAGTTGACTTTTCTGGTCAACTTCCTTGAACCAATTTGCAAACTTGAAGTTTCTTTTCTATTTGGGGATCATGGAGGATCATATATGCTTATGATGATATAAAATAAAGTATATTTTGATATATTTGACCAACTATTAAATAAACTTGCTGAGGAAGACACATAAGATACCCAAATGAATTAGAATTTCCTTGACAAACAAGCTTCAAACTCTTGATGAATTCTTGATCAAAATGACAAATAAAGAACATGGGGATACATATATGATTCTTAGAACCAATGTGGACCTTTTCTTGTTTGATTCCTTGGATTGAGGGTCTCAAACCCTAGTTGTGAGCTTGGTAAGACACAGATGGACACACACACTACCTACAAAAGAAACAAAGCTACACTAGACATGTTTTTGTATTTTTGTTAGTAAAAAAAGAAAAAAGAAAGTATTATACATCACAAAGGCTTGGTGATCTCTCCCAATGCAAACCTAATGAATTATAGGTGAGGAGAGTATGAAGGTATGATCCCAATGCCAATGCCAAATTAATGAGATCGCATGAGGGATCTTAGGGGTCAAAATTGGGGTCTTACAACTGCCCTTATTTAAGGTCATTCTATCCGGGGATATGGAGGTTAAAATCTTCGTATCAACGCGGTAGAAAGGACTTAAATAACAAAAATAAGAAACAAATTTTGGTCCCTAAGAGACCTCATAATGCATATGATATGAATGAAAAAATAATCTTTGTGGGGGATATATTTCCACAAAGGAAAAGAAATCTAGAAGAGACTAAAAATCCACAGGAGCACAATGCACTCACTGAGGAGACAGAGACCCTGGGGATAAAAAGCTATGCGTAGGCCAGGCTACGACTTAAAAACTGCTGGAGACGCGAGGGGATTTCCATGAAAATAAATTAATGGAAAGACACGGATGGGAGAAAAAGAATTTGCATGTATCGGGATACAACCAACACAGTAGGGAACATCCACCCGAGAGAGGCGTAAATCAGAACGAAGCTAAAATACCCAAATGTTCAAAAGGAAATTCGATTTCATAAAGAAACTTCAATCCAAACTCAACTGGGGAAGAAAAACTTCAACACAGGAGTAAAAGAGATATATTATCTACCATTTAGGTTGGAAGATAATACACTCGGGCAGAGGGACATCCGTCACCGGTTAAGGTAAATATATCAAGGACGACTCGCTGTGAAAAAAGAGGAATATCCATTATCGGTTACTGGGTAAGAATAGCCTATTGGGTAAATGAAAAAGTAGGATTTACAACTACCTGTTACTGGGTAGAAGACCTAAAGAAGAATATTCGTTACCGGTTAAGGTAAACATATCTAGGATAAACTACCAAAAAAGATAGGATTTACAACTACTGGTTACTGGGTAGAATACTGATAGAAGAATATTCGTTACCGGTTAAGGTAAACATATCAAGGATAGACTGTCGAGAAGAATCACCCACTACCAGTTACTAGGCAGCTTAACTAAGGTGATCAACCATAAAAGATAGGATTTACATCTACCAGTTACTAGGTAGAAGACCTAAGGAAGAATATCCATTACAGGTTAAGGTAAACATATATAGGATAAACTACCGAAAAAGATAGGATTTACAACTACCAGTTACTGGGTAGAAGACCGAAGGAAGAATATTCGTGATCGGTTAAGGTAAACATATCAAGGATACACTACCAAAAAGAATAGGATTTACAACTACCAGTTACCGGGTAGAAGACCAAAGGAAGGATATTTGTTACCGATTAAGGTAAACATATCAAGGATACACTACCGAAAAGAATAGGATTTGCAACTACCAGTTACTGGGTAGAAGACCAAAGGAAGAATATCTGTTACCGGTTAAGGTAAACATATCAAGGATAAACTACCGAAAAAGATAGGATTTACAACTACCAGTTACTAGGTAGAAGACCGAAGGAAGAATATCCATTACCAGTTAAGGTAAACATATCAACGATAAATTACCAAAAAAGATAGGATTTACAACTACCAAGTAGTGAGAAGAAGATCGAAGGAAGAATATTTGTTCCCGATTAAGGTAAACATATCAAGGATAGACTACCAAATAGAATAGGATTTACAACTATCGGTTACTCGGTAGAAGACCGAAAGAAGAATACCCATTACCGGTTAAGGTAAACATATCAAGGATAAACTACCAAAAAGAAATAGGATTTACAACTACCAGTTACTGGGTAAAAGACCAAAGGAAGAATATTCGTTACCGGTTAAAGTAAACATATCAAGGATAAACTTGCTCAGGAAACGGAAGTAAATTCGCCTGGGAAATCAAAGAAGTAAATTACCTTTTACCGATTTCAGGGTAAATTAACATAGGTAAAGTACTCAACATCAAGAAGGTTATTACCACCTTATGGGTAATAAACTCTCGGAGGACCAAAAGATCTATCTAGGTAAGAACTAGAAAGAAACAGTCAAACAAGACTCAACCCAACGAGGATATAACTTAAGGGGAGTGGTTCCATCCAGATAATGAACTGGGAGGAAACATAAGTAATAATCATCCACGAGGAAATACCTCAATGGGGAAGAAGAAAGGATAAACTTTTTCTGCTTAAAGAGCTGACACTCTACATTGAAGAAGGATAGACACACGACATCTGCATGGGGAAATGATATCACCAAAGCAGGGGATAAGAAAAATCAGGTAAATGTGTAAAATGCACAATGAAATATCAGATGCTATGTTTATGCATGTATATGCATGAGTATGTATATGATTATGCTGACAAACAAGAACAAAGGATACAAACACGGAAGATCCAATCATCACAACTAGATACTTGACTAATATCAACAAGATGGGAACACCAACTGGAGCCTGCTAGGGATGAAAATAAATCATCGAGGATATAAATCCCATCTTTAAATATTCAATTCCATGGGGATAACACATGACCATGTACTCAAAGAAGACTAGGGATATTACAATCCAAATTAAATGCTCAACTCTGGTTGGGGAAAGGCACAGAGAACATGCATCCGACCAAAAATTGCTAAAGACTCAGCGCTCATAGGAAATGAAGAATGTATATATCAATAAAAATCATGGGGATTAAAACAAATCCAACATCCAAAACTCGAATCTTGGGAGAGAAGGAATAACTTCTAGGGGATAAGCAATGATTGGCAAAAGCCTTGCTTTAAACCTCAAACTCTCTAGGATAGGAAAAAAATACAACTCGATGATTTCACAAGGGATGAAAGCACTGATAAGGATATCAACCAACATGCTGAGGATAAGAGAAATCTGCTGAGGATTCACATCTCAGGCTGAGGAATATATATACATACTGCAAAGTAACAAGTCAATATTGAGGGGAAATTTATCTTAACACCATATCAAATGGGAGACAACCCTACAAGGAACGACTACATCAATACTGCTCAGAATCAAACACTGCCTTAATAGGGAATGTTGGTGTAAGCCCTAGAGGACAATACTTTTGGTACTTGTATCGAATTATTTATTTGTAATAAAAGGCTTTTTATTTATTATGTTTGTCTAATAAAGTCCCTAGAATAGATAGTCCGTTTAATGTATCAAGTGTGACTTAATCATGAGATCACATTAAACATAAGGACACTATTCTTAAAGTATCCATAGTCGAGCTTTATTGTGAAGTGGGATAACATTAAAGCATTAAGACTATTATGTATATAGACTGATGATCACATGTCATGGATCATGGATAAGGAGTTATCAAGTCTTAAACATAGGTATGAATATTAAGAGTAATATTTATACTAGATTGACCCGCTATGAGAATACTATATAGAATGTCATGCAAAGTGTCATAAGTTATTCTCATGGTGATAATGGTGTATACCACCCTTCGACCTTAAACCACTATGGAACCTAGATGTAGAGTCGAGTGCCTTATTACTGATCAAACATTGTCCGTAACTGGATGACCATAAAGACAGTTGATGGGTACTCCACGAAGCATGCTGAGGGACATGAGTGACCTAGATGGAATTTGCCCATCCTGCGTAACAGGATAAATGTCTATGGGCCCAAAATTGAACTGGACAAGGATGATACAGTCTATGCCTTGTGCTCAATATAAACATAAGGGCAATAGGGTAATTGTACACATAAGTATTATCATAAAAGGATTTGTCAGATCACATGACATTTTCATGTCTTGGGTAGCAGTGATGTGTTGCTAGGTACCACTCACTGTTTATTATGTTAAATACGTGATTTAATATAATTTCCAATGTCGCGAAAACCTACAGGTTCACACACAAAAGGACAGATTGATGAGAGATAGAGTAACTAAGGAATACCGTAATGTACAGTGCACTTAAGTGAATTGTAGAACATCGTAAGGTATAGTGTACTTAAGTAGAATACGAAATATGGTAAGGTACCACACGCTTAAGTGATTTTGGCATATTATAAGATATGGGCCACATATATTTGAGTGGGATTTTTAGCTTGCAACCTACACAAGTGGTTCTAGAAATAGAACCCTTGTGTAGAAGCATTTGTGCAGTTGGAATTTCATTCTCTCTCTCTCTCTCTCTCCCTCTCTCTCTCTCTCTCTCTCTCTCACACACACACACACACACACACACACACACTCACTCAAAGCCTTCATTCGTAGCAGCTAGCACTGAGATTGAAGGAATCCTTTCGTGTGGACTGAGTAGAGGCGTTGTCATCGTTCAACGTTCGTGATCGCTCCGTAGATCTGCATCAAAGGTTACAATCGCCACAAGAGGTAGCAATTCTATCACTGGTCATGCCCATTCATAAGGATCACTAAAGGAGAAATTTTAAATTCCGATGCATTTTGAATCGCTCTTCTCCTTCAGTGGTATCAGAGCCACTTACGAAACTATGCATCTGATAACTATTTATTTTCTGTATTTTCTCTATTAATACGATTAAAAGACAGAATGAATCAAATAATAAACGAGTTATTAAATTTGGCATCCTGTGTGTACGATTTGGATGATTGATGTTGACTATGCTTCGGAATCCGACATTAGTATGGTGAAGCAGCGATACATCGATCATCCATAGGTTATGCAATTGAGATTGATCAAGTTATATATATGATATAAGTAATCCTGATGCAAAATATAGTATATATGGTATACTGTTTCTGTTTCATTCATTCAAACACTTAATGATTGTTTTCCTTTGAGCGATCAATAGTCGTTTGCTTCTTGATCCAACATTAGTATGGTGAAGCAATGACATGTTGATCAATCATACTGAATCAACAATCGAGATGTGTTTGGCGGTCTAAAATTGGTGCATTAGGGTTAATGACGACACAAGGGTTGTGTTATCAAAGAGTTATGCGATTAGGGTTGTGGTTGCGCAAGAGTTGTGCTTTAAAGTATCAAGTATTGATGTGAAAAACGACATCGATTTCAAAGAAATTGTTCATTACAATTTTCATCCAGGGGCGCTGCCCCCTTGACCCCCGTCCGCTGATCGGGAAGCGGAACCACCGCCCGCTGACTGGGCAGCAGAACCCCCGTCCCGCTGATCGGGAAGCGGAACCACCATCCGCTGACCGGGCAGCGGAACCCCCGTCCCGCTGATCGGGAAGCGGACCCCTGGCTAACTCTGCGTAGTGTGATCGGTCGCCGAAATTTAATTTGGTTTTAATTAATTAAAAGAATTAAAATTAATAATAATAATGTGTTTATTATTATTGTCTTGTGGTGATCGGTTATGGCCTTAGTTTTCCTTTATTTTGTTTTGGGTTTTTAAAACACGACCTGCGTGTCATGCCTCTCTTTTAATCTCTTAATGTAACTACTTTTCTCATCGCACTCCCTTGTATGTAAAATGAGTTTCTTTTATGTAATGTAATGTTATGAAGAAAGAGAAGAATTCAATATCAAAGGAGGACAACCTTGAAGGTCTTGCTTGGAGAAGCTTAGATCGTTATTAGGTTAGCTTAGGTTCTCTCATTGGCTTGGGAGAACAATTGCGCTAGGGGCCATAACTATTTCATTATGTATGTTGATGCATGTGAATGTATATTGATGCATGTGAGAGACGATTTATATGATAAATAAGCTGGTGAGATCAGAATAATTGAAAATTCCCTCAAATTAAATATTAAGTTTATGCTTTCCAAGTTTTAGCACTCATCAAGACTAGTATCAGATAATGTAGGTTTCACCTACGCGAGGTGCATGTTCTATATTAGTAAGGTGCGGTAGGATAATTGTAATATCCAATTGCTAAAACAATGGGTCAAACTTAACTAAATAAATTATAAAAAGATTATGTATGTTTAGAAGCAAGAGTTGGAAATGATCCATGTGATGGATTAGAATAAGGAGTTATTCACCCAACTAAAATATTCGAGAGTTATATTAGATACAATTGGAAGGAGTTCCTACCTAAATAACCTAGTTTTGTGTAATCCACCTACGCGGACTTAACACAAAGTGAAATGTGGATCTCGACCCACTAGAAAATCTTCCAACAGGATTTTCCGAATTAAATGGTGAGGGTCATTTGTTTTGAGTAAAATAGTGGGAGCATATATTATTAAAGACCTAATTAAATATGTTATTGATACTTATATTTTCATTATTTTCATGTAGATTACCATGACAACAAACACCTCTAACAACATTTTGCGATCAGTCCTTGACAAGGAAAAATTGTCTGGGACAAATTTTTTGAATTGGCACCGAAATCTGAGGATTATCCTCAAACATGATAGAAAGTTGTATGTCTTGGAGAAACCTGTTCCTGAAGAGGAACCTCCTAGTTCTGCACCTAAGGCTACAATGAACTCAGAGTTGCAAAAGCAACATGAGAACATGGCAGCGTTCGATATGATCGAACACCTGAAGATGCTCTATCAAGAGCAAGCAAGACATGAAAGGTTTTAAGTTTCAAAAGCCCTTTTTCAAGGCAAGTTAGCTGAGGGAGCCCATGTAGGTCCCATGTGCTCAAGATGATTGGGTATGTGGAAAACCTTGAGAGGTTGGGTTTTCCCCTCGGAAAGGAACTTGCGACTGATTTGATCTTGCAATCGTTGCCAGATAGATTCAGTTAATTTATCCTAAATTTCAATATGAATGATATGGACAAATCTCTTCCTGAACTGCTAGCCATGTTAAGAGCTGTTGAGCAAAATCTGAAGTCAAAAGGGAAGTCCATTCTGATGATCGGAAATGGAAAGATACATAACAAAAGACCCACCAAGCAGGGTGATAAAGGGAAAGGCAAGGAAGTTGCCAAACCCAAACCCACTGTTGCTGCTTTGAAGCCTAGTGGAGGCATAGGAAAGGAAGGCACCTGCTTCCATTTCGGTAAGACCGGACACTGGAAGAGAAACTGTCCAAAGTACCTGGAAGATAAGAAGAATGGAGTAGAGACTTCAACTTCAGGTATTTTTGTTATTGAAATTAATTTATCTACTTCTGCATCATGGGTATTAGATACTGGATGCGGTTCTCATATTTGTACCAATGTGCATGGGCTAAAAAGGAGTAGAGATTTGGCAAAAGGTGAAGTTGACCTACTGTCGCTCCCTAGGATTTCCCGGATCCAGGTACAAACGCGAAAAAGAGTGGCGAGAGGGAAAAGGATAGAGTCGCCAGCTATGTACTTTTATCCCACAAGGAGGGGAAAGGTAGTACTGCATAACCTAGAGGGAATGGATAAAACAAGTCTCGAACCAAAGAAATTTGGGTAAGGGGGCCGATTACGTGAAGGGAAGGTTATCGCACCCCTTCACGTCTGTGGTACTCCATAGGATCCACGATTGCTAGTCTATGTCTAAAGGTGTGTGTAAAAGTCCTACATGCAATGCGAAAACGAGAAAATCAAAGTAGGGAAAACAAAGAGTTATTTGCTCGCACAGGCCCTACCCTGCTGCATACGTATCTGAAGAAGGATTGAGAATCAGAGCACCGTAGCTCGGCTAATCTATTTCTATTTGTTTTGTGTTTTTTAGGTGAACAACGTCACTGCGCAATCTACCGGATGCTCGACCTTGGGAGACTTACTCGCCTGTAGTAGAAGGAGTCGACGTGTCATTAAGGGAAGATCAAGTTTGTTTGTGTTTTTTAGGAATGCTCATGCAAGAAAGGAAGTCCTAGACGAAGGAACCGTGCTACCTTAGTTGACATGCAAACGAGACACTACGAGTCTAGCAAACCTATGGGGATCTCAACGGAGAACAACGAAAACTGGAAATGGAATGCCAATCGCTGGGCTTACATCCAACTCCACAAAGCAAACAGGAAACAGATAGCCAATCGCTGGGCTTACATCTGACTCCACAAAACAAGAAACAAACGGGAAACCGAATGCCAATCGCTGGGCTTACATCAGACTCCAAACACACACACAACACCGGGAAACTGAATGCCAATCGCTGGGCTTACATCAGACTCCGAACAAACAACTACAAATGCAAAAGCAAACACAAGCAATCACATCAATCAATTAGCACACGCTATACACAATCAAGAGGCTCAATCAAAGTTGGGTTTTAGTCAAGGGGTCATATCGACCTTGACAAACAAACCAATACTGTTATGGGTGTTTTTGAGCTCTTAACCCTAACATTGAGAGTTAGGGTGAAGCAGATGAAAGGGAATGAGGGTTATGCCTCATAGCTCTTAACCCGGGCCTGGGTGAGCTTGAATAAATGAAGGTGTGGGGGTCCAGAATGTGGGACCCTACTCCACATGACTGACACTGTACAAGATCTGGGGGACGTGTCCAAGAGCCTTAGCACGTAGTGTGAGCATAATGGACGACTCAAACGATTAGCAGGGGACTGGCTACTAGCCCCTTCTATCTGCCAATTGCCTCTTCACTTAGGAGGGCTTTAAGTACAGGGCACAAACATAAACAATCAAGAACATGGCCTCTTAAGGAGGGCGTCAGACAGGTGCTTGCCAAAAGATGGTAGGTCTTCCAGACTACATGGAGAATAGGATGGTTACCTAGGTGGTATGCCAACCACAAGCAAAGCCAAGCAACTCAAGCAATGACTTAAAGCTACTAAAGTACCTGTGTAAACAACCAAACAATCAGTATAGTATTCAGACAAACGACCAACAGTCAACAGTGTTACAACTCAATATGCACACAAGTCAAGCTTTATGACTTAGGAATTCAAGTGATTCCACCACACTCCATGAACCTACAACATACAGGATTAGTGGACAAAATAAATTGCATCTCATGCATTGAGATCAACATCCATCATTGGATCTAATAGCTTGAACCTGAAATGCACAACTCAACAGATGAGTACAAACCACTAGCACCAAGGCTAGGGTTAAAGACAAAGTAAAAAGTCAAAACAGCAACCAATACTCAACATGAAGCATATTTATTCAATCAAGAACATGTCCTAAAAAGGACCAAGTCAAAAGCATTAAGCAAACCCATTTCATGATCATGCTAAGGCAAGGCAAGCAAAAGATACACATTCGGTCATCAAGAATCAAAATTCCATATTAAAACAGAAATTCCATATAACATGTCAACCCTAATCATCATACAAAAAATTGGAAACAGAGGAGCTCATTTGATAAGGCAATGAAAATGAATAAGATCAACATCAAATTGTGTGACACACATTGTCACACCATGCAATCATGTGTCCCAAACAGAGAAGGAAAATGCTAAAAATGCCAAATAAAATCTCAAACATCCTACAACATGTTAGGAATCAACATATAAAAATTCATGGGAATTGGTCAAGTATTGAGCATTTCACACCAATTTGAATGAGGCATGTCACATATGCATACATGTTCAAATGATTCCACAAAAATCAAAAATCCAGAAGTGGTAAAATCATGAAATCACAACAAAAAAATAATAGACATCTCAAGGATCATGTAGAAAAAAATTGGAAGTGATTTGGATTAGTTTTCAATTTTTTATGGTTTTTTTGAATTAGCATGAAAATATGGTGAATTAAATGAAAACATGTGAAGTATTATGAAAAGAATTATGGAATTGGAAATGTATAATGCTTCAGCAGGGTCCGAACACAAGACCTAAGGTCAACCAACGCGCCACATCAAAACTACGTCGTTTTGGCCAGGAGGAATAAAAATGAAAAAAAATGAATTAAGAAACTCGAAAATCAGCGCACTCAAACTTTCAATTCGCCATAACTCTCTCAACATTTGTCCGTTTTTCAAGAATTCTATATCAGAATTTTCAGCGTGAAAAGCTCTACAACATTATGGCAATAAAATCATGAATTAAGAAACTCGAAAATCCAACCTCTTGAAGATCAATCAATGGCAGCAGCGTGTTCAGGTGTCTAGCCACGTCCAAATCTCTTCTATCAACCTTGTTATGACTTCTGAAGCACGAATCAACTCTTGGAAGGGCTTGGATCTAGCTCAAAGTTCAATTTCCATTGCCATGTTCTTGAGCTTCATATGCTTAATTCTTCACCAAATTCTGCAAATCAAAGCTTGATCTATGCTAAATGATGATCAGAGAACACAAATATGCAAGAAAATCAAGGTGTTATGTGGAAAGAATTTGAATTATGGTGGAGAGAAATTTTGGAGGGAAAGTTTGAATCTAGATCTAGAATGAATGAAACTGAAAATTTCTGTTATGATTATCCTTTTATATGCTTCCCTAATCACTTTGCTAATTACACTTAGGCATGGCTAATGAAATTTTAGTGAGAAATGAGGTGTAGTGCAAAATTGATTTTTCACCCCATGCATGCAACATGAACGTGAACAGTACCACATGACCCTGCAATTACACTTAAAATCATCTTATGAACATGATAGAATGGTTAAAAAACTCATATGATGCACCAAATTCAAATTCATGATTTCCCCTCCAAAATGAGCATGAATGAGCAAATGGTCATATGAACAAATTTCATGCAATGCAAAGTTGGACTTGGAAAATATATTTCATGAGGAGCATTTTAGAAAAAGAGGCACTCAATTTGGAGTTTTAGATCAAAAGTTATGGCTCTTGGAAGTTCCATGCGCACTTGGTAATGATTTGATCATATCTTCTCAACCATTCATCAGATGCTCATGATCTTGGACTTTTTGGAAATGGGAGAGAAAGATCTTCAACTTTAGTGTTGGACAAAATTTCATTTGAAGCTTCTTTGATGTTTGAAAGTCAAGTTGAAAGTGGTCCAAAAACTTGCCATTTTTGGAAACTTGAAATTACAGGCCACTTTCCATTTTGGGAAACTTTTGATCTGGCTTCAAGATCCTCAAGGTAGATGTTTGACATGATGAATAAACCTCTTTTGAACATGAATGAAGCGTCTCAAACCATTTCTCCACCTCCTAGCCCTCAATTGACTTGCAGTTGACTTTTATGGGCCCCAGATGACTTGGACATGTACTGTGGACTCTGAGCCTCTAGCACTTGGCAAAGTTGCTTCAAAATGAACCTTGATTCATGTAAGCTCTCTAGAATAACCATGTGGCCTTAATCTCAAGAAAAACTTGCTCTCTTTGCACAGATGAATTCTCCTGATGCCAGTCTTGACTGATAAGATGCAATGTACTATGCAATATTAATGTAATGTTAGTAACCTAAAAAATGAAATGAATGCAGGAATGGGGGGTGCAAATTTGAGGTGCTACACCTACGAGTTGGCAATGGAGCAAAGGTTGCTGCTTTAGTCGTAGGAACTTATGTATTGACTTTACCTAGTGGTTTAATGATTCAGTTAGAGAACTGTTATTATGTACCTGCAATTAGTAGGAATATTATTTCCGTTTCTTGTTTGGACAAGTTAGGTTTTTCATTTATAATAAAGAACAATTGTTGCTCAATTTATTTGAATGATATATTCTATGCTACTGCACAAATGAACATTGGACTATATGTCCTTAATCTTGAAATGCCTATTTATAACATTAATACTAAAAGGATGAAACCTAATGAGTTAAATCCAGCTTACCTTTGGCATTGTCGATTAGGCCACATAAATGAGAAACGCATTTCCAAACTCCATAAAGATGGACTCTTTGACTCTTTTGATTATGAATCATATGAAACATGCAGATCTTGTTTAATTGGAAAGATGACAAAGTCTCCATTCACAGGAAAAGGTGAAAGAGCTAATGATCTTTTGGCCCTCATACATACTGATGTATGTGGACCACTGAACATACCAGCCAGAGGAGGTTTTCAGTACTTCATCACATTTACTGATGATTTCAGTAGATATGGTTATGTGTATTTAATGAAACACAAATCAGAGTCCTTTGAAAAGTTCAAGGAATTCAAGAATGAAGTGTAAGTTGTCAATGCGCCTAAGAGAGGGGGGGGGGGGGTGAATTAGGTGGTAAAAAATTTCTTCGATCTTGTTTCCGGTTCTTGGTTATTTTTCGTTTAAGTGCTGAAAAATAAATTGCGGAAAGTAAAAGGACACCGGAAATTATAGTGGTTCCCTTCACACTCCGAAGGTACTCCACTCCCCTTTCGACTCGAAAGAGATTTCACTATAGTTAGAATTATTCTACAGCCTACTTACACCAATGGTGATGCTTACTATCTAACCTATAGGTAATTAAGTGTATGAAGAACAATCCTCTTCAACACTTCACTTGTTTCCAACAATCCTGGACAACAAGGTATGATACAAAAATCTGAACTTAATTAAAAAGTTGATGATGAATCTTGAATATATTAATCACTTGGATTAATCTTCCCCTTTGGATATCAATCACTCAATGTAGTATACAAGTGTTCAAACCAAATGATATGTATTCTTAGCAAGGTATATGAAGGTTTAATGCAAAGAATACTTTTTTAAGAAAGTTTTTGGACACTTGATAAAAATCTGAGTTTTTATAAGAATGATTAATTGAAAGTGTTTGCAAGAAAGGAGGTGGTCATAAAAAAAATGAGTAATGATGTTTATATATTGCTACAAACACTTTTTTGGAAGAGTATGATGAATGAAAGGATGCCATGATTCAAAGGAATACAAAGAAAACATTTGAATGAAGAAATGCACCAATCTGCCAAAAGTCGTCAGTGGTAACCGGTTACTGCTCGGTGGGTAACCGGTTACTTGCTTCCAACGTCCAAAAAATATTTGAAAAACAACAGTGGTAACCGGTTACTGCTCGGTGGGTAACCGGTTACTGAAGCCCAAATTTGAAAATTAGAATTTGGCAGAATGTGAAAAATGGAATGCAATACATCCTAATTTTCTATATGAACCAAGATATCATGGAATAAATATTTGAACACTTGTATATCATATTAGTGAGAGTTTTAGATATACCAATGATGATACTTGATCCTTTGAAATGATATACTTCACTGGAATCTTTACTCCACTTCAATTCACTTCAAGTCTTTGACAACTTTTTGATCTTTTCACATGAGAATTATTGAGAGATGTTGTAATAATCAAAATCATCAAGAAGCCATGACTTCACATGAAGTACAAAACCAACTAGGTAAGAATATTAAAACTCTTCGATCAGATCGAGGTGGTGAGTATTTAAGCCTAGAGTTTGATGACCATCTGAAAGAGCGTGGGATCCTATCCCAACTTACTCCTCCTGGAACACCCCAATGGAATGGTGTATCTGAGAGAAGAAAATGAACCTTGTTAGACATGGTCCGATCCATGATGAGTCACGTCGATCTTCCAAACTCCTTTTGGGGACATGCACTATTGACAGCAGCTTACAGACTTAACCGTGTTCCATCCAAAAAGGTTGAGAAGACACCATATGAGATATGGAGTGGTAAGAAACCACATATGTCTTACATGAAGATTTGGGGTTGCGAAGTTTATGTGAAACGACAAATTTCAACTAAGCTTGAGCCCAAATCTGACAAATGCTTATTTGTGGGGTATCCTAAAGAAACAAGAGGGTATTACTTCTACAATCCTTCTGAGGGAAAATTGATTGTTGCTCGAACTGGAGTTTTCTTAGAAAAGGATTTTATTTCCAAAGGAATAAGTGGGAGGAAAGTAGAGCTTGAAGAAATTCAAGAATCACAAAGGATTGATACACCTATGGAGGAATTAGAGCAGGAAACACAAGTAGTTGTGGAAGAGCAACCTGCTCAAGTAGAACAAGACCAGCGTAGGTCAAGCAGGATAGGTCACCTACCTGAGAGATATGGATATCTTATAACTGATCAAGGTGATGTATTACTCATGGATCAAGATGAGCATGCGACCTACCAAGAGGCCATAACTGGTCCTGAATCTGAGAAGTGGCTAGAAGCCATGAAATCTGAAATGGATTCCATGTACACAAACCAAGTTTGGACCTTGGTAGAGCCTCCTGTAGGAGTTAACCCTATAGAATGCAAGTGGGTATTTAAAAAGAAGACTGACATGGATGGTAAGGTACATACCTATAAGGCAAGACTGGTTGTAAAAGGATATAAACAAATTCATGGGGTTGACTATGATGAAACCT
Source organism: Lathyrus oleraceus (assembly GCF_024323335.1). Classification (NCBI taxonomy): domain Eukaryota; kingdom Viridiplantae; phylum Streptophyta; class Magnoliopsida; order Fabales; family Fabaceae; genus Lathyrus; species Lathyrus oleraceus. Next base: position 49,623,917 of record NC_066585.1, read on the forward strand.
TTTCACTAGTTGCAATGCTTAAATCTGTTCGGATTTTACTTGACATCGCTGCATATCATGATTATGAAATATGGTAGATGGATGTCAAAACTGCTTTCCTTAATGGGAATCTTCTTGAGGATGTGTACATGACACAACCTGAAGGATTTGACATACCAGAAGAAGCCCAAAAGATATGTAAGTTACAAAGATAAATCTATGGATTGAAGCAAGCTTCCAGAAGCTAGAATTTTCGTTTTGATGAAACAGCAAAATAATATGGATTCATCAAGAACGAAGATGAGCCTTGTGTCTACAAGAAGGTTAGTGGGAGCATGATCGTTTTCCTGGTATTATATGTAGATGACATATTACTCATTGGAAAAGATGTCCCTACCCTGCAACAAGTAAAGTCTTGGTTGGGGAAATGCTTTTCTATGAAAGACCTAGGTGAAGCAGCCTATATATTAGGAATCATAATCTATAGAGATAGATCACAAAAACCGATTGGGCTAAGTCAGAATACGTACATAGACAAAGTGATGAGACGCTTTAATATGCATGATTCCAAGAAAGGATTCATACCTATGCAACATGGCCTGTGTCTATCAAAAACACAATCCCCTTCAACTATGGAATAAAGGGATCACATGAATAAGATTCCATATGCATCTACAATAGGATCTATCATGTATGCCATGTTATGTACTCGACCAGATGTCTCGTATGCTTTAAGTGCAACGAGTAGGTACCAATCTGATCCTGTTAATGCTCATTGGATAGTTGTCAAGAATATCCTTAAGTATTTGAGAAGGACTAAGGAATCATTCTTGATATATGGAGGTCAAGAAGAGCTGGGTGTAATTGGATACACCGATGCTAGCTTCCGGACAGATAAGGATGACTTTAGATCGCAATATGGTTATGTGTTTTGCTTAAACGGTGGCGTTGTGAGTTGGAAAAGTTCAAAGCAAGATACAATTGCTGATTCTACAACCGAGGCCGAGTATATTGTTGCCTCAAGTGTAGCAAAGGAAGCTGTTTGGATCAAAAAGTTCATTAGTGAACTTGGCATAGTTCCTAGCATTGTGGATCCCATTGGTCTCTATTGTGATAACAATGGTGCTATCGCACAAGCTAAGGAACCTAGATCTCACCAACGATCTAAACACATACCTAGGCTTTATCACCTCATGCGAGAGATAATAGATAGAGGAGATGTGAAAATATGCAGAGTACCTACACTTGAAAATATTGCTGACCTACTGACAAAGCCTCTTGCGTAGCAGAAGCAGGATGACCATACTAGACCTATGGGCATTAGGGGTATGCCTGATTGGCTCTAGAGCTAGTGGGAGATTGTTGGTGTAAGCCCTAGAGGCCAATACTTTTGAGAGTTGTATCGAATTATTTATTAATAATAAAAGAATTTTTCTTTATTATGTTTGTCTAATAAAGTCCCTAGAATAGATAGTCCATTTAATGTATCAAGTGTGACTTAATCATAAGATCACATTAAACATAAAGACACTATTCTTAAAGTATCCATAGTCGAGCTTTATTGTGAAGTGGGATAACATTAAAGCATTAAGACTATTATGTATATAGACTGAAGATCACATCTCATGGATCATGGATAAGGAGTTATCAAGTCTTAAACATAAGTATGAATATTAAGAGTAATATTTATACTAGATGGACCCGCTATGAGAATACTATATATAATCTTATGCAAAGTGTCATAAGTTATTCTCATGGTGATAATGGTGTATACCACCCTTCGACCTGAAACCACAATGGACCCTAGATGTAGAGTCAAGTTCCTTATTGTTGATCAAACATTGTCCGTAACTGGATGACCATAAAGACAATTGATGGGTACTCCACGAAGCATGCTGAGGGACATGAGTGACCTAGATGGAATTTGCGCATCCTGCATAATAGGATAAATGTCTATGGGCTCAATATTGAACTGGACAAGGATGACACAATCTATGCCCTGTGTTCAATATAGACATAAGGGCAAAAGGGTAATTGTACACATAAGTATTATCACAAAAGGATTTGTCAGATCACATGACATTTTCATGTCTTGGTTAGCAGTGATGTGTTGCTAGATACCGCTCACTGTTTATTATGTTAAATATGTGATTTAATATAATTGCCAATGCCGTGAAAACCTACAGGGTCACACCCAAAAGGACAGATTGATGAGAGATAGAGTAACTAAGGAATATCGTAATGTACGGTGCACGTAAGTGAATTGCAGAACATCGTAAGGTACGGTGTACTTAAGTAGAATATGAAATATGGTAAGGTACCACGCGCTTAAGTGATTTTGGCATATTATAAGAAATGGGCCACATACACTTGAGTGGGCTTTTTAGCTTGCAGCCCACACAAGTGGTTCTATAAATAGAACCCTTGTGTAGATGCATTTGTGTAGTTGCCATTTCATTTTCTCTCTCTCTCTCACTCAAAGCCTTCATTCGTAGTAGCTAGCACTGAGATTGAAGGAATCCGTTCGTGTGGACTGAGTAGAGGCGTTGTCATCGTTCAACATTCGTGATCGCTCCGTAGATCTCCATCAAAGGTTACAATCGCCACAAGAGGTAACGATTCTATCACTAATCATGCCCATTCGTAAGGATCACTAAAGGAGAAATTTTAAATTCCGTTGCGTTTTGGATCGCCCTTCTCCTTCAGGGAGGTCTTTCATTAGAAGAGGAAACTCCACGGTAAATCCACGTCACAACAAGAGGCAAAATTCTGAGTGGGGAACCAGACGACTTGTTGGGGATTAATATCAACTTTATGGGGACTTCATTGGGGAATAAAAATCTTTCAGGACAAATCATGTGCAACACGCGGATACGAACAAAAACATATTCCTCAAGAGGAAAAACAAAAGTCACAAGACTTTTCTTGGAGATTGAGAAATGCACCAATTCCAAGGTATCAAAAATATCAATCGGCCTGCAAAAACTCACAACCGGAGAAACCAATGCCATGACTATGTAACAACCAAATAAATGTGTGTTAGGGATTTGAAAACCAAATGAAGGTTTTACTTGAGATCCAGGGTTCGATCATAATAATCCAAACTGAGGATGAAAAATTACAAAGGCTCATAGCTGGAGAAAGATGATCAACACATCAGCCCTGCTGGGGATAAATGACAACTGCTTGGGGAAGGCAACAATGCTTCACGCGTCAAGACTTACCTTTCTATGATTGTTGTTGACATCCCTTTTCGAATTCAGTGTTCTTAAAGTAAATTCCTTATTATTTCAGAAAAATGTTTATTCATTGATTTATTTATTTCAAGATTACCATCATAAAAAATAAATTTTATTAAACAGAAACAAATAAGAATATCAAATAATTGGATGAAGGCTCAACTTTATTTTATAGAATGATACTCCACAAATGGCAGGACTCCGTGGATCTTTACAATGTTTGAAAATGGTAATTTACATGGAAAAATGCTACATTAAATACAATGACCACTACTCTTCCTACCAACTCTGAAATCCATTGTGCTTTTGTCCTTGGTTGAAAATGATGAATCAGAACCAAATGAATGTCAATGCTGCTTCAATGATCAGGCTTAGCCGGATGCAGTTACTTGCCATAATCCCTAATTTTTGCATAGATTGCCCCAAGATGGGGTACTCAATCTATCGAGATGATTGTTCTGTTTTATGTCTCGAATTTTTGCTTGGGCCGCCCTTTCAGGTTTTCAATCCACCGAGACGCTCATTTTTGTCTAAGCCGCCATTTCGGGTTTTCAACTTAGCGAGCTGTTCTTTTATTTTTAGGTGAAGTATTTCTTGACTGCATTGACATTCACAGGACAAGTGAACTCTTCACCATCCATAGTTGTAAGAATCAATGCACTGCCTGAGAAGGCTCTCTTGACAAGATATGAGCCTTCAAAATTAGGAGTCCATTTGCTCCTAGAATCGGGTTTGAAAGATAAGATCTTCTTGAGCACGATGTCACCTTTTCGGAACACACGAGGATTGACCTTCTTATCAAAAGCTTTCTTCATTCTCTTCTGATATAACTAACCATGACACATGTCAATCAATCCCTTCCCTTCAATCAAATTCAACTGATCATATCTGCTCTGACACCGTTCAACTTTGGTCTACATGGCTTCCATCAACACACACATTGATGGGATCTTAACCTCCACGGGGAGAACAACTTCCATGCCGTAAATAAGAGAGAAAGGGGTTTCCCCTGTTGAAGTGCGGACGGATGTACGATACCCATGTAAATAAAATGGGATCATCTCGTACCAATCTTTGTATGTCACCACCATCTTCTGGATAATCTTCTTGATATTCTTGTTCGCAGCTTCAACAACCCCATTCATCTTGGGTTTGTAGGGAGAATAATTATGAGGTGTTATCTTGAAGTCTTTGGATAGATCTTCCACCATATTGTTATTCAAGTTCGATCAATTATCAGTGATGATACTACTTGGCACATCATATCGGTATATGATATGATTCTTGATAAACCTCACAACGACTTGGTTGGTTACATTTGCATACGATGCCGCTTCAACCCACTTCGTGAAGTAGTCAATAACCACCAGAATGAAATGATGTTTGTTCGAAGCTTTGGGCTCAATCATGGCAATCATATCAATTTCCCACATGGAGAAGGGCCATGGAGAGTAAATTACGTTTAAAAGTGTCGGAGGAACATGAATCTTATCCACATAGATTTGACACTTGTGGCATTTCTTCACATACTTGCAACAGTCGGATTCCATTGTCAACCAATACTAACCTGCTCTCAACATCTTCTTTGCCATAGCATGCCCATTTGAATGAGTACCAAAGGAACCTTCATGGAATTCTGTCATCAATAGGTTTTCTTTGTGTCTATCCATGCATCTGAGCAAAACCATATCAAAATTTCTCCTATAAACCACATCACCATTCAGGTAGAAGTTGCCAGCCCGTCTTCTCAAAGTCTTTTTGTCTTTCAAAGATGCCCCGAGAGGGTAAATATGACTTTGGAGGAAACATTTTATATTATAGTACCCTGGCTTATCATCCTTGATCTCTTCAAGAACAAATACATGAGCTGGCCTATCAAGGCGCATCACAGCCAGATGAGGGACATCATTCCAAAAATTCACAACAATCATGGAAGCCAACATTGCAAAAGCATATTCCATCCGGTTTTCATCTCGAGGGATATGATGGAACTCAACCTTTGTAAAGAAATTTGATATCCTCCTCGCATAATCTCTATATGGTATCAAATCGGGTTGATTCGTCTCCTATTCACCTTTGATCTGGTTAACAACTAAAGCTAAATCTCCATAGAAGTCGAGATACTTGATTCTAAGATCAATGGCTTCTTTGAGCCCCATAATGCAAGCTTCATTCTCAGCCATATTATTCGTACATTTGAAAGTCAATCTAGCTGTAAACGGAAAATGAGTGCCTTGAGGAGTAATAATCACTTCCTCAATGCCATTACCATACGAATAACATCTCCATCAAATATCATGCCCTAACGGGAACCACATTATGGCCTTTCTTCAAGAAATGGATCATCATAATCTTTCATCTTCAAATATAAAATCTCTTTGTCAGGGAAATCAAACTGCACTGACTGATAATCATCAATAGATTGGTAAGCCAAATGGACAACCAACACACTACCCTTAATCACTTTCTGAGCTCCGTATTCAATATCATACTCAGACAACAACATCTGCCAATGGGAAACCCTCCCAATTAAAGTAGGCTTTTCAAATATGTACTTGATTGGATACATCTAGATATCAACCAGGTAGTATGATTCAACATATATTTGCGCAAACGCTTAGCAGCCCAAGCTAAAGCACATCATATCTTCTCAAGCATAGAATACTGAGACTCATAATCAGTGAACTTCTTACTGAGGTAGTAAATATCATATTCTTTCTTACCAGATTCATCTTGCTGACCAAGAAGACATCCCATACTCTCTTCAAGCACAGTCGAATACATGATCAAAGGTCTTCCTTCAACGGGCGGAGGCAGAATAAGAGGCTCAAACATATATTCTTTAATACTGTCAAAAGCATTCTGGAAATCCTCGGTCTAATCACAAGACTGACCTTTTCGAAGGAGCTTGAATATAGGTGCACATGTGGCAGTCATATGCGATATAAATCGTGAAATATAGTTCCAGCGGCCGAGAAAACCTCTGACTTGCTTCTTAGTTCTGGATGCAGGCATCTTTTTTATTGCTTTAACATTGGAAGGATTGACTTTAATACCCTTCTCACTAACAATAAAGCCCAACAACTTACTAGAGCGGACACCAAATGTACACTTATTGGGATTCAAGCAGAGTTAGTACTTCCTCAATTGCTGGAATAAACTCAATAAATGCTCAACATGATCATCTTCAGATTCAGATTTGGAAATCATATCATCAACATAGACCTTAATCTCTTTATGCATCATATCATGGAAAAGAGTGGTCATGGCTCTTTGGTATGTTGTGTAAGACCCTAATTTTGACCCTAAGATCCCTCATGCAATTTCATCATAAGCATTAGCATTGGGATCATACCTTGGCATCCTCCTTACCCCTCTTTCATTGGGTTTATTTTGGGAGAGATCACCAAGCACTATGTGATTGTATCATACTTATATATCATCATCTTACTAACCAAAATACAAAAATATGTCTTTGCATTTGCCTAACTTCTTTGTAGGTAAGGCATGATCTCCATTGATCTATCAAGTTCATATCTAAGGTTTGAGACCCTCATGACAAAGAGCACAACCATGGATTGATCCACAAATTATTATAAGAATCATATATTAGTCTCAATGATCCCTACATATCATATTGATCAAGTTTTCTTCAAGAGTGTGGAGGTGATTTGCCTTGGAAACCCTAGTTTGACTCGCTATCTTGAGTAACTTCTCCAACAAGCTATCTCACCAATTGATCAAATTTCTCAAGGGACACTTCAAAATTCATCATCTTATGCATATATTATCTACCATGATCCAAGAAAGTCAAGATAATTGGAAGTTAGCAAGTTGGTTGATGGTGGTTGGCCATATGAATTCATCTGATCAAAACTGGGTCTCCCTAGATCCTATCTCCTATAATTTTCACCATATGAAACTAATTCCAAGAGAAAATTTACTCTAAATGACATTCCAAACAACTTTCATGTTTATACCTAGGGATAGTTTTACTTGGAAAATTAATTTCTATGTTGAAACATTATAGGTCATTTTGTCTAAACCCTAATTTGAAAGTCAATTTCCCAAGGCCATAACTTGCTCAATTTTTATGAGATGAAAGATTTCCAAGTGCACAATCAAATTCAATATGTCTAATTTAACTTTGATGTTTAGAGCTATATCTAATTCAACTTTTATGAGCATGTGATATGAGGTTACATTATAGGTCATTTTTGACTTATACCATTGAACAAGTGATTTTTCCAAACTTCAAAAATCCATAACTCTATCATTCGAAATCCAAATGACATGAAATTGGTTATCATTTTGAAGGTCTTTGAAAGATATACAACTTTTCTGAAGACACGTTTCTCATTTGAAGCTCACATAAAAAGTTAAGCAAGATGGAATATTGACGTTTATGGCTTGACACTTAGAAAAAATTTCAACATGTAGAAATTTCCAAACTTCCACCTCAAAATTATCCATGTTCCAAGCTCCAAATGAAAAAGTGTTGAACATCAAACTTGTTCCCCTTGATCCAAGCTTTCGAAAGAACCCAAGCTCATGCATTTTCGTAAAAGATTGTTAGGTCTGTACATGGCTTTAACAGGGCTGCATAATTGGAAAGAATCAAACTTCAAAAATTTAGTTCACTTTCCCTTGCCAATCAAGCTTCCATTCAAACTTCAATTGGAATCATGTTGGACCTTTTTTCATTGCATCATGGTCCTATACATGCCCATGCACTTGTGCCGTTGACATTGCTAAAATTGGACAAAATTTGAAGTGTGCAAATATCATTCCATTTGGCTATAAATAGCATGCTTCTGAGCTCATTTGAAGAAGACTTTGCGTGCCAGCTTTTCCCCCATTGAAACTTTCCCATTCTAAAGGAAAACCTGAGAAATTTCAATTTCAAATTTGAGTTTGAATCTCAACTATTGGAGATTCAAGAACTCCAGGATCCAAAGCCTTTCAACCTCTCTAATCACTTCCTACTAGCTTCTCAAGTATGATCAGATCGTGTTTGGAGCAAGCAACATCAAGAACTGCATAGCATTGAAGGTAATTTTCAAAAAACTTCATCTCTTCGATTCTCTCTCAATTCTACTCAATTCTCTTGGATCTTTGGTTGTCTGAAGTCCTACCAATATAGGCAAGAAGATTGAGTTTCTTAGAGGTCAAATCGAAGCAACTCAGTTGACACACCTCAAAATTCAACTCCTCATATCTTTCTATATATGTGGAGTTAGTTAAAATTGAGGTCAGATTCGTGCTCTACGCCATTTTTTCTTTCAGATCATGTCCTCCTTTTTCATTTTCTTGATGGTGATGAGTGAACTAGTACGGCCAGGGTCATCGGAGAAGATCACCGGCCTTTGGACTCCGGTGATGCGGTGGAAGCGTTTAGAGCCATTGATCTGTTTCAAAATGTTTTAATCTCACGCATTGGTTCTGATTACCATCCCTGTGGCGCATTGACTTAAGTCCACGGTGGAAAGCGCGTTGAGGACCACTTGATCTGCCACCTCAATTATTGAGGGAGATCAAGTGGTCCACGTTTTTTTGTTATTTTCTGATTTTCTTTTATTCCTTTTATTTTTATTAATTCATATTAATTTTAATATTGATCCAAAAAATATGAGAGTTTCACCAAAAAATTTCAAATAATTTCCTCTTTTATAATCTGAATTAAAATTATTTTTTGGATCATTATTAATATTTTTCATGATTTTATTGATTTTATGGTTATTTTTAATTGTTTAAAAATACTTTTAAGTCTTTAAAAATTCTGAAATTTTTTCTCCAAGGTCCTTTGACCTTGTTTGACCTATGATAAATCTCATGGCCATTTCTTTGGTGTTTTGATGAGGTTTTAGGAATTTGAAAAACCATATTTAGTTAAATGCATTATTTTAGTATTTTTAGTTTGAATAAATGCCAAATAATTATGTTGACCTCTTGTGATGACTTGTTTGAGTTTGACTCTTGTTATTGGGCATTGGTCAAGGTTGATTTGACTTTGTCAAGTTAAGATCATTGGATTTAGGGGATTGATGGAATGTACATTCCATCTCCCAAAATGAATGGATGATATCAATTTGGTAAAAGTCCTCCTTTGACCAATTTGAGTTTTGATCCATTCCCCTCCCTCCTTATCTCATTCCCATTCTTTATGCATTCATATCATTTGGTCTATGATATCCCAAAGTCCTAAAGCTAGTTGATTGAAAAATCAACATGAGTATGGATGAGATTAAGCCACCTCTTTTGCATATTCTTTTTGTGTGTGGTATGTTTCATGAGCATAGTCCATTATACTTTGACTCAAACATGTATTAACACCAAAATTTTATTGCCCAACCTCAAATAGTTGTGACTTCTACAGAAGTCCAATTACGATTGCTTAACATAGCGCTAAATTTGTGACACAAAAGGCATTGCATTCTAGTTAGTGAGATTGCAAGTCTCCCCTCTTTTATGGTATTGTATGGAAACTTGGCCTTTTTTCCTTCCTTTGGAAGATGTCTTGGCTCAAGGATCCATGCTTGTGATAAGTGGGTTGAGTGTTCTCCAAAGAATGACTTAAAAATGAAAAGCAAAAGCAAAACAATACTAACTTCTAACTCATTAATAACTAACTTTTAACTTCAAGCCATTTACTTTAATGCCATTTAATTCTAGTCTTTATTCATTTGCCATTATTCATACCATCCTAATTGTTTATGTTAATGCAATTTTTACTTTGTCCATTTGGACCATATTGTGTGATATATCTTGTTTCTGTATACTTTGCTTGTCTGTGTGGTCTTTGACCATTAATGTACATAATAAGAACAAAAACCCTAAAAGGCTTTTGTGTGGACTGTTGACTTGATCTCGGATCAAATGGACTTAGAATTTAGGCAACATTCCTATGCTAAAGGACTTGGCCAATGCCAATATTTATGAACCAAGTGCTAGCAGTTTGAAACTTCATCTGATACATCATTCAAGATCCCTCTGAGTTCATCTGCAACATGACTATTGTGAAGCTCTTATTTTGAACCTGTGACTTGTGGAATTTATCTGTTACATGGATTAATTTGAAGAAGATCATGGAGTGGCTAAAGCTTGGATGTGGCTGTCTTTATTTGATGCCCTTGCTCTTTAAGATTGATATAATTGTGCATTTGTGTGTTGCTTAATTCTAAATGTCCAAGGGAATTTTGGGTTTCTATATGGCATTCTTTCCTATTGGATTGCTACCTATCGGTCAGATCTTTTCGACTCTTAACTTTTAATTTCGTACATAGGATTAGTCTCTTCATCTTCTCCCCATTTCTTTAATTTCAAAATCTCTCCCTCCTTTTAAAATTTTCTTTGTTTGAACATATTTTTGGTTCTAAACTTTGACCACTTTGCAAAAAGATAAAAACTTTGGCCTTATGCCATTGCATTTTCAAACTTCTTTTCTTAAATCAAACTTGTAAATAAACTTAACTCTACTTGACTTAAACTGTCAAAAAGCCAAAAAGAACTAACTCATTCAAACCATTTTTAGGCCTTTGTGCCTTTCAAACTTAATTTCTGTTAAAAGCAATGCATCTACTTTGAAATTTGTATCACGAACTACGAGGTTTTGATCCCTCATTTTTATGTTGGTACGTAGGTACAAGTCCGAAGGTCTTGTCAAACACAAAAATATAATTAATTGAGTTCTTTTCTCATCCCCCTATTCTATTTGTTTGTAAACATCATTTTTGTACCAAATACATATGCACACAAAAAGGGCTCCCTAGGAGTACCTAGGACACTTTGGGTGCTAACACCTTCCCTCTGTGTAACCAACCCCCTTACCAGTAATCTCTGACATTTTATTAGTTTTGATTTGAAAACTTCTTACTTTTGGGTTTTGTTTGTACTTTTTTCCCTTTTCCCTTGGAAACAATAAAAGCGCGGTGGCGACTCTTGTTATTTGATGTCTAGCTTATCCATAGCTTGATGATCATGAATTTACCGCTACAGAAATTAAGTGGTGACTCTGCTGGGGAGTAGTCTCCAGTGGGTTTAGCCTACTTTTTGTGTGTATATATTTATATATATGTGATGTTTGTATATATGTATGTGTGATATAATCTGCTTGTTGTGCTTGGTGATCTCTGAGTGATGAGATATGTTCTAACCCGAACTTGAGTGAAATTAAGATAGAAGGATGGTATAGTCATGTTCGACTTGTGTGGAGTAGTATTTAACAAGTTGGCTTGAGATCCATCTGCTCAGTGGAGACTCTTTTGGATTTGGAAATGTCACACAAGTATTTGTGGTTAGGCATTACTATCTCTAATTTGGGTCTGAGAAGCTGAGGACCGTAGAACATTAAGCCCTCTTGGCTTATTTAGGACGTAGTGCAAAAACTGTTCAAGTGTAGACTTGATAACAGTTGTTACGCGATACTACACTCAGACGAGTTTCTCTTGAGAATATTATGGGTCGATGAGTCAGTCATCTTAACATGTAATATCCAATAGATAAAATTAAGACTCTGGGAACTTTTTTAGAATATGATCTATAGGTTGTTATCCTTAGTTCACTCCTTTGGGATGGTTCTTACCCAGACTCCATGCTCGTGACTCACAACAAACCCTTGATTCTTGGTTGATCCAATCAAGTCTTATCAATATCAATGGAACTTGGGTGTTGATAAGGTGTAAACCATAATCCACCAAAATGGATGATTGATCTTGACAATGACTTGATTCATCCCTTGACCTTTGTTTTCTTGCCTTTTATGTGATCCCTTATTTATGATTGTTGCATTCATGCATTCATGCGCATTCATCACACGAAAAATTTCAAGGAACTGAGGTATTATTTGCAAATATTTTCAGACCATGGATTGTGGACGAAGGAACACTAAGAAGTACAGTTTCAGATGTCCCAACTTGAAAGAGTTTAGGAAGCTAGATCCTTCGTATTAGATCCCTTGGACTTCAAAAAACGTCATGGGAAGATATTGTCTATCTTGTCTGCTGATTTGGTTGAAGGACTTTTGAGTGTGCTAGTGCAGTTCTATGATCCTCTCTAACGTTGTTTCACTTTCCCAGATTTTCAACTTGTACCTACCTTGGAGGAGTATTCTCATCTTTTGGGGATACCTATTTCTAGCAAGGTACCTTTTAGTGGGTTGGAAGAGGTTGCCAAATCTCATCTTATTGCTGAAGCTCTTCACTTGAAGAAGTCTGAGATAGAGGCTCATTGGGTGTAGAAAGGAGGGTTGTTTGGGTTGCCATCTGATTTCCTCATCAAGGAGGTTACTGCCTTTGCTCAAGCTGGTAGTATGGATGCTTTCGAAGCTATCTTTGTGTTGCTCATTTATGGATTAGCTTTGTTCCCTAACATTGACGGTTTTGTTGATGTTAACGCCATTAGACTTTTGTTGATTGGGAATCATGTGCCTAATTTGTTGGGTGATATGTATTTCTCTTTGCATCTAAGGAATTTTAAGGGTGGTGGAACGATTGTCTGTTGCATTCCTCTTCTGTATAAGTGGTTTATTTCGCACTTGCCTCAGACGCCTGCTTTTGTGGAGAACAAACAATGTCTACGGTGGTCTCAGAGACTTATGTCTCTCACTAATGATGATATAGTTTTGTATGATTCTTCATTGGGTAACTTGGAGATTATTGATAGTTATGGTGAATTCTCTAATGTGCCTCTCATTGGTACACAAGGAGGAATTAACTACAACTCTGCTTTGACTCATCGTCAACTTGGGTTCTCCTTGAGAGAAAAACCTAATAACACTTTGTTAGAAGGTCTTTTCTATCAAGAGAGTAAAGATATCCAACATTTGAAGCAGAAGATTGTGCATGCTTGGCATAATGTGCATAGGAAGGGAAGATCCGAGCTTGGTCCGCGCAATTGTGTAGCTTTGCAAGCTTACACTCTTTGGGTGAAGAAAAGAGCTTTGGAGTTGAAGATGCCTTATCCTTGTGAAAGACCTATGCCTATGGTTATGGCTGAGTCATTGACTCTCCCTAACCAAGATGTAGAGGAGTTGGAAGACGCGCTCATCAAGATGAAGCAAGAGAAGGATATGTGGGAAGAGCGTTTCCGTGCTTTGAGAAAGAAGCATGAAGAGTTGCAGTTGGAGTCTAAGGACAAATATACACTTATTGAGCTACATGAAGACCGAGTGACGAAGAGATAGAGAGAGCCAGAAGTTTCATCTTCTAGCATGCCTCAACCTTCTGTTGCTTGGAAGAAGATTATTGATCAGCTTGTCCTCGAGAAGACTCAGATGAAAGCTTCTCTTGAGACTGAGATCCGTCGCATTCGAAGGAAGTACGCGCCTTCAGCTAGGTCTTCTAACATTGTTGTTAGGGATCCTTAGGATGACTAGTCTCCTTTTCTCTTGTATTTTTCATTTGATTTCTGATATTATACTCAGTGTAATCCTTCCAATTATAAATGAAAAGAGATTTTTGGTCATATAAAAATTGCGATTGTTGATATATATATATATATATATATATATATATATATATATATATATATATATATATATATATATATATATATATATATATATATATATATATATATATATATATATATATATATATATATATATATATATATATATATATATATATATATATATATATATATATTTGCAAAGGATATAGTAAGTTCCTTGAAAATAAAAATAAATAAACAAGCATTGCATTTCATGCATCATTTGCATAAGCAAGTTTCTCTTTCGCCAGATGTCTCATTGGTGTTTCTTCTATGCTTTAGCCAAGCTGACTCATCGGTATAACACCCGCGCCAATCATCTGAGAATTATGGAGCATCTAGAGCAAGAGAACAGAGAGCTGAAGGATGAGATCGCCCGCTTGACTGCCATGATGGAGTCAGTTCTTGCCGCTCAGAGCCAAGCTTCTCCAACACCTGCAACTCCTCCTCCTCCTCCTCAGAGGACAGTTATTTCAAAGGTGGCTACCTCTACCATGCCTGTTGCTACCGCTCATTTTGCACCCACTATGCCTTCCAGATTCCCATGGGGAATGCCGTCCAGCATTATGCCTGAAGGCTTTGCGCCTACTTTTGCTTCCATGCCAGCATCTAGCCCGGTCATGTCTATGCCACCTCCTGTTCTACACACCTTACCTCGTGTAGAGGACACCATTTATCACTCTAAGCCGTCTGAGGGTCCGGATGTCTATGAGAAAATGGATGAAATGAAAGATCAGTTTCTTGAGTTGCACAAGGAATTGAATACGCTAAGGGGTAAGGACTTGTTTGGAAAATATGTTATTGAGCCGTGTTTAGTGCCCAACGTCAAGATCCCGGTGAAGTTCAAAGTGCATCACTTTGAAAAGTATAAAGGGAACACTTGTCCACTCAGTCATCTAGTGATATATGCTCGCAAGATGTCTACCCAGACTGATAACGATCAACTGTTGATTCACTACTTCCAAGATAGTTTGACCGGTGCTGCGCTCCATTGGTATATGGGATTGGACAGTGCTAGCATTCACACTTCCAATGACTTGGGAAAGGCTTTTGTCAAGCAATATAAGTACACTGTGGATATGGCGCCTGATAGAGACCAACTGAGGTTTATGTCTCAGATGGATAAGGCGACGTTTAAAGAGTATGCGCAGAGATGGAGGGAATTGGCTGCCCAGATCACTCCTCCTTTGGAGGAAAAAGAGATGACAAAGATCTTTCTGAAAACTCTGAGTTCATTCTATTATGAACGTATGATTGCTAGTGCCCCCAGTGACTTTACCGAAATGGTAAACATGGGGATAAGGCTTGAGGAAGGAGTCCGAGAGGGACGTTTGTCAAAAGATGAAGTATCATCGAGTAAGAGATATGGCAGCAATTTTGGGAAGAAAAAGGACAATGAAGAAAATGCAATAAGCAATTGGAGGCAGAGAAGGCCTCAGATCAGAAAGAATCCACCATCCCGTCAACAACATCATCAAGTATCTTCAGTTATCCCTATATTTTCTAATCAACAAACAACACCAGTTCAACAACAACAACGTCAACAACACCAACCGCAACAGCGAACAAACACCTACAACAACAACAATACCAACAACAATCATCATCAACAAAACTTTAAGAGGAAGAAGGTCTCTTTCGACCCGATTCCTATGTCTTATGCAGAATTATACCCGTCTTTGGTTCTCAAGAACCTAATCCAACCGAGAAACTCGCCGCAGATTCCAGAACCACTTCCTTGGTGGTACAAGCCTAAGCTCCGTTACGATTTTCATCAAGGGGCACCCGGACACGACATTGAAAATTGCTATCCGCTCAAGTATGAGGTTCAAAATCTGATGAAGAGTGGAATGGTGTCCTTTGAGGACTGTGCGCCGAATGTGAAAGCGAATCCGCTACCCGCCCATGGGAACTCTTATGTGAATATGGTGGATGATTGTCCTGGCGAGTTTAAGGTTGTTGATGTGCGTTTCATCCGAAGATCCTTGGTGCAGATGTATAAGGATATTTGTTTGGTGAGTGATTGTTAACATGACCATCACAGTTGTGTTATTTGTAGGTTTAACCCGAGGGGTTGTGAAGTTGTGAAAAGGGATATCCAGCAACTGATGGATGAAGGAATGATTCAAATTGTTCAATCCCGTCATGTAGATGACGATGTAAATGTCATAGTGCCCATTTTCAAGCAGCCAGAGAGATTGGTAATCCAGTACGACAACAACAACAGTAACAATGTTAGCAATAGATCAGTATCGCCGTTGGTTATACGGTTAGCGAACCCAGTCCCATATTCATATGATAAAGTTGTGCCGTATCAGTATAATGCTACAATTACAGAAGGTGGACAAGAGGTCCCGTTGCTTACAACTAGCTTTGTGGTGAGCATTGCTGATGTTACCAAGGTGACCCAAAGTGGTCGAGTGTTTGGGCCGGTGTTCCGAAAGGATAAGGAAGAATCAGTTATTGGAAAGAAGGTGGAAGTTCCTGTTGTAGATCCAGTTGGTGGTTAAAAGGGTAAGTATGGTGAATCCAGCGATTTGAAGGCTAACGAAGATGATGAGGTACTTCGGTTGATCAAAAGGAGTGAGTTTAATATGGTGGAGCAGCTGCTCCAAACCCCCTCAAAGGTCTCAGTGTTGTCTTTGCTCATGAATTCTGAAGCACACAGAGAAGCATTGTAGAGAGTTCTGGAACAAGCCTTTGTAGAACATGATGTTATAGTGGATCAATTCGATCATATCGTGGCTAACATCACTTCTTACAATAATCTTAGCTTCTATGATGAAGAACTCCCTGAGGAGGCCAGAAATCATAATCTGGCTTTCACATTTCCATGAATTGCAAAGAGAATGCTTTGTCAAATGTGCTTGTTGACACCGGATCGTCACTGAATGTACTTCCAAAGTCAACTTTGTCAAAGCTATCATACCAAGGAGCTCCTATGAGGTATAGCGGTGTAATCGTCAAAGCTTTTGACGGTTCGCGCAAAATAGTTATTGGTGAAGTGGACCTTCCAGTTAAGATAGGTCCGAGTGATTTTAAAATTACTTTTCAAGTAATGGATATCCACCCGGCCAATAGTTGCTTGTTGGGAAGGCCATGGATTCATGAGGCAGGAGCTGTTACCTCCACTTTACACCAGAAACTCAAATTTGTGAAGAATGGAAAGCTTGTGATCGTTGGTGGGGAGAAGGCACTGTTAGTTAGCCACCTATCATCTTTCTCTTATGTTGAAGCTGAGGATGAGGTTGGAACTCCGTTCCAAGCCTTATCTATTGCTGTTGAAAACAGAGTTGGGGCACATATGTCCTCATTGAAAGATGCCAAGAAGATTGTGGAAGAAGGCGATGTTGATCAATGGGGACGCGTGGTAGAGGTCTCCAACAACAAAGGAAAAACCGGTTTGGGGTTCCAAATAGGTCCATCAACTGCAAGGTCTGAAGATATGAAACTTAGCTTCCAAAGTGGAGGGTTCATTCATGGCAATGAACAACACTTAGCTGATGTGCTAGAAGATGACGAAGAGGAAGATTGCACCAATTTTGTGATGCATGGAAAGGCTTGCAACCATTAGACTACTGTTGATATTCCTGTTATTTTGCATCGATCTAAGTAATTGCTTTTATATGTTTTTAAAATCCTTCTCCTATGCCTAAGGGAGAAGTGAACATTGTTTGGGCATTTTCAAATTGATCATTAATAAAATTAATTCTATTCATCCACATCAATGATGTCTTGTTTTTACTTTTTGCTTTATTCTGAAAATGGTAATCACAATAAACATAAATAAACAATATAATTGTTCATCTGCATAATATTTGGTCACAAACTCACGTCTCTAAAATCAAAATATCAAATAATTATGCAGTTTGGTTTCTAACCCCATTGAATACAATGATCCTTCTCCTTCTCCAAATTTTGAATTCCTTGTGTTTGAAGCCGAGGAGGAAAGTGATGTAGAAGTGAGTGATGAATTATCTCATCTTCTTGAGCATGATGAAAAGACCATTCAGCCCTTCGAAGAGCAGATTGAGTTATTCAACTTGGGTTCCGAGGATGATGTGAAGGAAGTCAAGATTGGGTCTCGCCTGTGTCCAGATGTTAAGAAGGGGTTGATTGATCTTCTTCGAGAGTATTCAGATGTGTTTACTTGGTCCTATCAAGACATGCCTGGTTTGGATTCTGAGATTGTGGAGCATAGATTGCCGTTAAAGCTAGAATGCCCTCCAGTCAAGCAAAAGTTGAGAAGAACGCATCCTTATATGACAGTGAAGATCAAAGAGGAAGTGCAAAAGCAGATTGATGCCGGTTTCCTTGTAGCTGCCGAGTATCCGTAATGGGTGGCCAACATTGTGCTTGTACGAAAGAAATATGGAAAAGTCTGCATGTGTGCCGACTACCGAGATTTGAATAAAGCCAGTCCGAAAGATGATTTCCCTCTGCCACACATTGATATGTTGGTAGACAATACTGCTAAATTCAAACTCTTTTTGTTTATGGATGGATTTTCCGGATATAATCAGATCAAGATGGCACCCGAAGATATGGAGAAGACCAGGTTCATTACACCTTGAGGAACATTCTATTATAGAGTAATGCCTTTCGGTTTAAAGAATGTTGGTGCAACTTACCAAAGAGCAATGACTACTCTTTTTCATGATATGATGCATAAAGAGATTAAAGTTTATGTCGATGACATGATTGCTAAATCGATTGATGAAGAGGAACATGTTGAGCATTTGTTGAAGCTATTCCAGCGTTTGAGGAAGTATAAACTCCACTTGAATCCTAATAAGTGTACTTTTGGTGTTCTTTCTGGTAAGTTGTTGGGCTTTATTGTCAGTGAGAAAGGTATTGAAGTTGATCCTGCCAAGGTCAAAGCAATACAAAAGATGCCTGTGCCCAAAACTGAGAAGCAAGTCAGAAGTTTTCTCGGCCGCTTGAATTATATTTCCAGATTCATTTCCCACATGACTGCCACATGTGCACCTATATTCAAGCTTCTTCGGAAAGATCAGTCTTGTAATTGGACTGAAGACTACCAGAAAGCTTTTGACAGTATCAAGGAATATTTGCTTGAACCTCCGATTTTGTCTCCACCTATGGAAGGAAGACCGTTGATCATGTATTTGACTATGCTTGAAGGTAGTATGGGTTGTGTTCTTGGTCAGCAAGATGAGACTGGAAAGAAAGAATTTATGATCTACTACCTCAGTAAGAAGTTCACCGACTGTGAGACTTGGTATTCTATGCTTGAGAAAACTTGTTGCGCATTAGCTTGGGCTACTAAGCGTCTGCGTCAATATATGTTAAATCATACCACTTGGTTGATATCCAAAATGGATCCAATTAAGTATATATTTGAGAAGCCTGCTCTAACTGGGAGGATTGCCCGTTGGCAGATGTTGTTATCAGAGTATGATATCGAATACCAATCTCAGAAAGCGATCAAAGGTAGTACCTTGGCTGACCATTTGGCTCACCAACCAATTGAATATTACCAATCAGTGCAGTTTGATTTTCCTGATGAAGAGATTTTGTACTTGAAAATGAAAGATTGTGATAAACCATTGCTTGAAGAAGGGCCAGAACCTGGTTCCCGTTGGGGCATGATATTTGATGGAGCTGTTAATCAATATGGAAAGGGCATTAGGGCGGTGATCATTACTCCTCAAGGCACGCATCTACCATTTACATCTAGATTGACTTTCAAGTGTACAAACAATATGGCAGAATATGAATCTTGGATTATGGGGCTCGAAGAGGCCATGAATCTCATAATCAAGTATTTTGATGTCTTTGGAGACTCAGTTTTGGTTGTGAATCAGATCAAAGTGAATGGGAGACAAACTAACCCGGTTTAATACCATATAGAGATTATGCGAGGAGGATTTCAACTTTCTTTACAAAGGTTGAGTTTCATCATATCCCTCGAGATGAAAACCGGATGCAGATGCTCTTGCAACATTGGCGTCAATGATTATGGTGAAGTATTGGAATGAAGTTCCCAATTTATCTATGATGCGTCTTGATAAGCCAACTCATGTGTTCGTTGTTGAAGAAATCAAAGATGAGAAGCCGTGGTATTACGACATCAAATGTTTCCTTCAAAGTCAGGTTTACCCGCCTGGGACATCTTTGAAAGATAAGAAGACTTTGAGAAGATTAGCCGATAATTTCTACTTGAATGGTGATATACTGTACAAGAGAAACTTCGGCATGGTTTTGCTCAGATGCGTAGATAGACACGAAGCAGACTTGTTGATGACTGAAGTGCATGAAGGTTCCTTTGGTACTCATTCCAATGGACATGCAATGGCAAAGAAGATGTTGCGAGCAGGTTACTATTGGCTGACAATGGAATCTGATTGTTGCAAATTTGTGAAGAAATGCCACAAGTGTCAAATATATGCTTATAAGATTCATGTTCCTCCGTCACTATTGAATGTTATCTCTTCCCCATGGCCCTTCTCCATGTGGGGAATTGATATGATTGGGATGATTGAGCCCAAAACTTCTAATGGACATCGTTTCATTTTGGTGGCAATTGACTATTTCACAAAATGGGTTGAAGTGACATCGTATGTAAATGTAACCAAGTAAGTTATTGTAAGGTTTATCAAGAATCAGATCATATACCGTTATGGTGTGCCAAGTAAGATCATTACTGATAATGGATCGAACTTGAATAACAATATGGTAGAAGCCCTTTGCAAAGATTTTAAGATTGCACATCATAATTCTTCCCCCTACAGACCTAAGATGAATGGGGCTGTTGAAGCTGCAAATAAGAACATTAAGAAGATTATTCAGAAGATGGTTGTCACGTATAAGGATTGGCATGAGATGTCCCATTTGCTTGGCATTGGTATCGTACATACGTCCGTACTTCAACAGGGGCAACCCCTTTCTCTCTTGTATATGGTATGGAAGTTGTGCTCCCTAAAGAGGTTGAGATTCCTTCATTGTGTATGCTCATGGGAGCCAAGTTAACTGAGGCTGAATGGTGTCAAACTAGGTTTGACCAGTTGAATTTAATTGAAGAGAAGAGATTGATTATCATGTGTCATGGTCAGTTATATCAGCACAGAATGAAGAAAGCTTTTGATAAGAAGGTCAGACCTCATGTGTTCAGAGAAGGTGACCTTGTGCTCAAGAAGATTCTATCGTTCAAACCAGATTCCAGAGGAAAATGGACTCCTAATTATGAAGGTTCATATATTGTTAAGAGACCCTTTTTCGGCGGTGCTTTGTTCTTACAACTATGGATGGTGAAGAGTTCAGTCGCCCTGTGAACGCAGATGCAGTCAAGAAATACTTCGCCTAAAAATAAAAGAACAGCTTGCTAAGTTGAAAACCCGAAAGGGCGGCTTAGGCAAAAAAGAGCGTCTCGGTGGATTGAAAACCCGAAAGGGCGATCCAGGCAAAAATTAGAGACATAAAAAAAAACAAAAAGAATTTCCTGATAATTTGAGTACCCCACCTTGGGGCAACTTATGCAAAATTTAGGGATTATGGCAAGTAATTGCATTCTGCTGATCTTCAAATTTTGGAGAACTTTGAGCACAAGGGTTGATGTCGATTCATAA
Organism: Lathyrus oleraceus; assembly: GCF_024323335.1. NCBI lineage: Eukaryota > Viridiplantae > Streptophyta > Magnoliopsida > Fabales > Fabaceae > Lathyrus > Lathyrus oleraceus. Next base: position 49,645,212 of record NC_066585.1, read on the forward strand.
TCCCAGTAGCGGTCATGAGCACAGTGGATATCAAGGGTTGGTAGAAGGATTAAGGATCATTTGTATTCAATGTAACCCTTTTCCATGTAAATTACCATTTTTCAACTTTGTAGAAAATCTATGGAGTCTTATCATTTACAGACCACCATCCCATTAAATAAAGTTGAGCTTTTGTCCAATTGTTTCTACTCTTATTTACTTCAGCCAATAATTTAAATTTTATTATGATCATTTTGGAAATTTAATTATTTTATCAAAATCATTTTTCTTAAAACATATAAAAGCAAGAATATTTCAAAGCAATTAAAAGGAAGTATCAACAACACTTCAAAGAGAAACAAGTCCTTAAGTGCTAAACATCAGAGGTTCCCCAAGTAGTTAACCCTTCGGGTATCCCTAGTTGTTTGTGTTGATCCGGTTCCCCTGTGAAGTGTTTGTTCCCTAGTAGAGTTCCGATTATTTTCCCCAGCTAAGTTGATTCATTCAGTACCTTGTGGCATGTTATTTTCCCGGAAGTGTTTCTGTATTCCCCAACGGTGTTCGCGTTTATTCAGCAAGGTTGATCTTCAGTAGAGTAAGATGTTTTCCCCAGTAGATTGCATTGGTTTCCCCACCAGTTGCCATCCGACTCGCTCCTAGTCAGAGTTTCCTCCTGGTTTCTGAGCAGATGTTTTGTGTTTATCTTCTGTATGGTTGTCTCCCATTTGATATGGTGTTAACCTAAAATTCCCTGCAGACTCAATAACATTTCCTTTCCTCAGCAAATCTCCTCTTCCCTTGGCTAGATTTGATCCTTTGGGTTGTTGATCTCTCTGTTCACCACCAGTTGTCTCCCTCTTTTTGTGGATTGACCGAGGATTGTACCGATGATTCAAATTCTTTGTGACACCTTTGTATCCTTCGTGATCGATTTGTCAGCATAATCATCATATACATATACATACATATACACTCATATAATTGCATATTGGCACCACCATATTTGATTGATTTGTCGATTTGAGATTCTCATTCTCTGTATGACGGTACTTTATCCCCATACGAGTTCGGTGTCTGTCCTCCCTCAATTGTAGAGTGTCAGCCCCTTATGTAACACCCCAAAATTTGCCCTCCTTATTCACGCATTCATTTTTAGGTCATTTAACATTAGATACATTGCATTTTATCATGTCAATCGGGATTAGCTCCAAGAAGCTTGAACATCATCCAGGACACTTTGTGGGTTCTATTTAGATGATCAGTCAACACAAAGGAAAGACTTGAGTTACTTCCAACAAGGGTCTATTCGTCAGTCAAAACGTTAATCTTGAAGGAGCAAAGGTTTGTTCATGAGCTGTCATGCTCGCTAGGAGAAGCCCACGTGTTTCAAAAAAATAATAATTTTAAATTAAATTAAATAAATAAATAAAAGAAAAAATCTTCGACTTGGACCTCTCTCATTTGAGCCCACAGGTCCACAAAAATCAGGTTATAAATTCAGAGTTTTAGTGAAACAAAAGGCCATTCTATTCCTATTACCATGTCTGGGAAAAAGATAGTGAGAGAAGAACCCTGGGGAAAAAGATAGTGAGAGAAGAGCTAACAGAGTTCAGAGCAACCTTCAAGCAACTCTGAAAGGTTCATTCTGACTCACACACTTTCAGCTCAAGCAAACCCTAACATTGGTCTGCAAATCCAGCCGTGCCATTTGATTTCAACCGATCTTTCTAATCAGGTTTGCCCTTATTCCCATTACCTTTATGCTTTTAATTTGAATGCTCTGAATGTATGAGGTATTATGGGTGAATTTGATACCCTTTTGATGCATGTGTTTGACAAGAGGTTTAGACCTCCTACCCTTGGTTGCTTTTTGTGAATTGAAAGGGCATGATTCATGTGGTTACATTTTGATTTGGGGGCAACTCTTGGTTACCCTATCTTGTTTCTCTAACCTGTTTGTTGAGTTTTGTTTTGTGAGGGCTCACATGACTTTTGCAGGGATAACTTGCGTGGTTTCCCACCTTATTTGTGGGATACCCCCTGGAGGTTCATTCCGATTACCTTTACTGACCCACTTTCTTTGATGATGTTAGCTTGGAAGGATCTCAGGGTTTATCGTTCCTTTAATTGCTGTTACCTTGGATCTTCATCCGTGTGGTACTTTTACATTTTTCCCGCATTTTACTACTTTCCTAGCTGGAAGACCTCGATAGGAGGCAATGTCTTTGTGTTTACTTTATGCAGGTTCCTTCGTCTAGGATTTCCCTTTTGCATGAGCATCCCTAACCCTACTAACTCATTGATTTTTCTTCTCCATAACACACGTTTACTCCTTCTACTACAGGCGAGTAAGTCTCCAAAGGTCGAGCATCCGGTAGATTGCGTAGTAACTTCGTTCATCCAAAACCCAATCCATAACCCCGTAGTTGGCCGAACTACGTTTTGCTCTGATTCTCAGGCCAGATGAGATACGTAGGCATAAGACGCGATGTCTTAGCGAGCACACATCCCCCAAACCCATAGGCAGCCGAGCTACGAAGACTCTGATTCTCATATTCAGATGAGATACGTATGCAGTGGATGCGACATCCGTGCGAGTCATTTCCTTTTGACCCTTTTTTAGTAAACAACACAAGATAAACTCACACCCTTTAGAAAAAAACAACAAATGTGGATCCCGTAGAGTAATACGGATGCGTGGGGTGCTAATACCTTCCCTTCGCATAACCGGCCCCCGAACCCAAGATTTGGTTGCGAGACCCTGTCTTGTCCTTTCCTTTTTCCAGGTTTACTTCGAGCGTTTCCTTTCCCTCCTTTGGGATAAATAACGCATGGTGGCGACTCTTCTGTCATCTCTTTCCTCGCCAGGTGATTTTTTTCGCACTATATTTGTCAGGTTGCGACAGTTGGCGACTCTGCTGGGGAGAAAAGTTTTCCTAGAGGGCCTTTTCTAGCATTTGTTTGTTTATTGTCTATTATGTGTTATTTATTGTGTCCTGTGTGTGCTTTACTGTTTTATGCATACTGTGTTGGCTGTGGTTGCTTGGTGATCTTTGTGAGATGAGTTCTATACCCGAACTCGAGTGCACTTAGGATAGGAGAATGGCATAGTGTTGTTGACTTGTGTGGAGTTATTCCTTAGCAAGTTGACTTGCAAGCCCATTCACTTGGTGGAGGTCATGTTGAGATCAATAATGTCACACAAGTAAGTTGTGGTTAGACATTACTTTTTCCAATATAGACCTTAGAAGCCAAGGACCTTAGTTTACCAAACCCATCTTGGCCTATTCGTAGGATGTAGTGCGAAAGTCGTTCAAGTGTAAGATTTGATACGATTGTTACGCGATACTACACTCATAAGAGTCTCTCTTGAGAATATTTTTGGAATACGAGTAGTCGTTCCTCCGATAATATCCGAAAGATGGGATTATGACTATGGGAACCTTTTGTAGAACATGTTTGGCAGGTTTAAACCTTAGTACACTCCCTTTGGGTGGTTCTTAACCTAAACTCCATGCTCGTGACTTGCAACAAACCCTTGATTCATGGTTGATCCGTTCAGGTATCCTTAATATCAATGAAACTTGGGTGTTGATAAGGTGTAAACCATAATCCACCAAAAATGGATGGTTGATATTAAGGATAACATGATCCATCCCATGACCTTTGTTTGGTGTGCTTTGCTTGATCCTCTTAATTTCTCACCAGGCAGCGCAACCTGACAGATGTTCAAGCGGGTCCAGCAATTCCGATTGACATGCCATTGCATTGCATAACATCATCTGCATATTTGCATCCAACATCTCATGCTTATTCATTTGCAGGGTATTCCCTTTTTAAGGGGGGGCCTTAAAATCGAATAAGCAGTGCATCGCATACCATGCATACTAACCCTTGTCTGTTTTGCAGGTGTCACCGCAGTGTCTAATGTTTGTTCCCTGTTTCAGGCAGTTATTGGTCCCAAGCGAGTTCACAGGTACCCAACAAAGGAAAACCGTCCACGACTAGCAATGGACCAGATACAGAAAGAACTGGCTGATATGCGTGAAAGGATGGATCAGTTCATGACATTGATGACTGGTATGGCAGAAGGCCAGGCGAAGCTGAGGGAATTGGTTGAGCAACCAAGGCCCGATACAGAGGTGGGGATACAGAATGCTGAGGGGAACGCTGATAACCCTGTGAACACTGGTAACGCGGGTAACGCAAATGCTGATGGAAACCCGGGTAATGTTGGCAACACGGGGAATGTTGGAAATGGTATTGGCGGAAGGTACAATGTGAATCAAGGAATTCAGATTAATGGGCGCCCCGTTACTGAAGATTATCAGTATGATCAGTTCTCTATGCACGACGAAGCTCACGACGAAGCTCACGAGACCACTCGTCGTATGGATGAGCTTGCTGAGAAGCTCAAATCTTTGGAGTCTCAAAATTCCTTAGGTTTTGATGTCACAGATATTGGTCTGGTTCAGGGAGTAAGGATCCCTCACAAGTTCAAACCCCCTACTTTTGAGAAATACAACGGGGCTTCTTGCCCGCGCACTCATCTCCAATCTTATCTGGGAAGGTTGGAAGCTCACACTGAAGATGAAAAACTGTGGATGTACTATTTTGAAGACAATTTAACTGGAGCTTCTCGTGAATGGTATTCTCATTTGTCTCGCACTACCATCAAGAGCTGGAAAGACTTGGCATAGGCTTTTATCAAGCAATACCAATACTGTAACACCCCGAATAAAATAAGAGAATTATCTAAATTAAGTTAATAATATATTTATTAATTTAATTAAATAAATTGAATTATTGGATTATTATTATTATTATTATTTGGAATAATAATTATTGGAAAATATATAAGTTGGAATAAGAAAAAGGGTTTTCAGTATTGGTAAAGAGTTTTCACGTGAAACAGAGAAGCGGCTGAAAGGTGAAAAGTGGAGAAAGGGCAAAGAGGAAGAGCTAGAGAGAAAAGGTTGAAGAACGGAAAAGCTTGAAGCTTAGAGATTGCCGGATTATCTCAGGTAAGGGGGGTTTATCGTCGTTTAATGGGTATTATGGGATAGCATGTAATGGGTAGTGATAAACCGTTGAATTGACCCTAATTGGGATTTAGAATGCTGAGAAAATTGTGAGGAATAAGTTGTATGAAAACTGAAATTTAATCGATAATTGTATGTGTCGTGATTTTCCGATAATGTAGCTTTTTACGGAAGTTGAATCGGAGGTCCGGAAGTTCTCCAACGGCGGAAAATGCGGAGAACTCCGCATTCTGCCTTGTGTTAGCGCAGGAACTGCTGTTTTGTCTGCGTTAACCGGTTAACCCAGGGCGTTAACCGGTTAACACTGTTATATTTTGTGGAAATGTGCTGTTTTGCCTGCGTTAACCGGTTAACCCAGGGCGTTAACCGGTTAACACTGTTGCGTTTTGCCAGAAAGTGTGTTTTGTCCTGCGTTAACCGGTTAACCCAGGGCGTTAACCGGTTAACACTGTTGGAAATTAGAAAAATTGGTATTTTAATGTTGTGAACATAATTGGTGATTGGCCTATTATCGCTAATTTTGATGAGTAATTTTGTTGGGTTATGTTATGAAGTGTTGATACAAATATGTTGATAAGTTGTGTTAAAGTTGTTGAAAATACTGAGTTGTAGGCTTGGTGAGCCAAAGTTGATTATAAGTTGATTTTGTTGAAAACATTGTGTGTTGCTATTATCATTATGTTGTCGAAAGTTTAAAGTCGTGTATGCTATGTACATTCATATGCATTAAGTCGGAGCTTTGCTCACACCACGTTGGCCTGGATTGGCAAATTTTGAGTTGAAAGTTGAAGGCTTATGCCTTGATGCCCAATAAAATGGCAATGATTTTAAGTTGGGAGTTTTACTCCGATTGGTACCACATGCATGACGAGTCGAGTCTCATTTGAGTTGCATTTTTGTTGGTATTGAGTATGATGTTTGAGTTGATGTGCCGTTACTGGATGCGTGATAAAATTAGGGTGATTAATGTGTGAATTGACTTAGCATTACATGATGATTTATAATGCTTATTATATCGATTGAGGAACTCACCCTTACAATTATTTTTCAGGTAACGAGCAGTGATTGAGTAGAAGCTAGTGCTTGGAGTCTAGTGTAGTCTCCTTAGTGGGTCATGCTCTGATAGATGTAACATCGGGACGGGATGTTTTACCTTGTTGAATAATTTTACATGTAATGTATTACCTATGTTAAATGATCGATTTGGTCTCTATCCGCTGCGTGTTATGCAAGAAATGTTTATTCTGAATTAAATAATGAGCATGACTGAATTTTATGGTGAAATGTGTGAAGTGTTGTGTGACACCCTTGGTGCATAATTACTCTGACATATATTTGTTGTTGTTATTAAATATTTGGGGTATTTTAGAAGGGTGTTACATTAGTGGTATCAGAGCAGGTCGGTCTGTCCGGCCAGTTGTCGTGTCGTTACTGTCTAACGCTTGTGTATTGTTACTAATCTAACTTTAAGTTGTGTTGTATTGTTAAGTTGAAATGGTTGGAAGGAATGACGCTGCAATGGTTGCCGCAATGCAAGCGATGGCACAAGCTGTGCAGAACTTGCCAAATGCTGGTGGTGATGCTGGATCACGTAGCTTGGCGACTTTTCAGAGAGAGAATCCGCCGGTGTTTAAAGGGAAGCATGATCCAGATGCAGCCTTGGGATGGTTGAAAGAGATTGAGAGAATCTTCCGTGTTATGGATTGCACTCCAGCTCAGAAGGTTCGGTATGGTACTCACATGCTAGCAGTCGAAGCTGATGACTGGTGGCTAGAGACTCACGAGAGGTTGACCGTGGCAGGTGAAGTCATTACTTGGGATGTATTCCGTGGGGAATTCATGAGAAAGTATTATCCGGAAGATGTCCGTGGTAAGAAGGAAATTGAGTTCCTTGAGCTGAAGCAAGGAAACATGTCTGTCACTGATTATGCTGCAAAATTTGTGGAGCTGTCCAAATTTTATCCTCATTACACTGGTGCTGGTGCTGAATTTTCAAAGTGCATCAAGTTTGAAAATGGACTGCGCTCTGAAATTAAGAAGGCTGTTGGGTATCAGAAGATACGCATTTTTACTGAATTGGTTGATAGCTGCAGGATATTTGAAGAAGACAATAATGCTCATTACAAGATTGTCAGTGACCGCAGGGGCAAGCAACAGCAAAATCGTGGCAAGCCGTTTGATGCCCCAGTGGGAAAAGGGAAACAAGGAGCTGCTCCGGCTCAGAGGACTAGTAGGGGAGGTGCTCCTGCTGGTATAGTTTGCTTCAAATGTGGTCAGGCTGGTCATAAGAGTAATGTATGCACTGCTGAAGTAAAGAGATGTTTTCGTTGTGGTAAGACTGGTCATGCAATAGCTGATTGCAAGCACAAGGAAATGATTTGTTTTAATTGTGGCGAAGAAGGGCATATTGGAAGTCAGTGTCAGAAGCCAAAGAAATCTCAGACTGGGAAGGTGTTCGCATTGACCGGAACTCAAACCTCCAGTGAGGACAGACTTATCTGAGGTACGTGTTATATTAATGGCTTTCCTCTTGTAGCTATTATTGACACAGGTGCGACTCATTCCTTTATATCTTTGGATTGTGCTGTGAAACTTAAGTTAGAGATATCTGAGATGTTTGGTAGTATGGTAATTGACACTCCTGCGAAGGGTTCAGTGACTACTACTTCGGTTTGTTTAAATTGTCCTTTGAGTATTTTTGGTAGAGACTTTGGGATGGACCTAGTGTGTCTTCCACTAGTGCAGATTGATGTTATTCTGGGTATGAACTGGTTGGTGTTTAACCGAGTTTCTATCAACTGTTTTGATAAGACGGTGGTCTTTCCTGAGATTGAGGAGGGAAAGAGTTTGTTTCTATCAGCAAGGCAAGTGAATGAGGAAGTAGCTGAGGGGGCAGAGTTGTTTATGCTGTTAGCGACTTTGGAGGCTAAAGATAAACTGGTGATTGGCGATCTAGCCGTGGTGTGTGATTTTCCTGATGTGTTTCCGGAAGAGGTGAATGAATTACCGCCAGAGCGCGAAGTGGAGTTCTCGATTGATTTGGTACCTGGTACTAGGCCGGTATCGATGGCTCCGTACCGTATGTCTGCTGTTGAGTTAACGGAATTGAAGAGTCAGTTGGAAGATCTGTTGGATAAGAAATTTATCCGTCCGAGTGTGTCACCGTGGGGTGCACCAGTGCTATTGGTTAAGAAGAAAGAAGGTACTATGAGGTTGTGTGTGGACTACAGGCAACTGAATAAAGTGACGATCAAGAATCGGTATCCTTTGCCGAGGATTGATGATTTGATGGATCAGTTGGTTGGGGCAAGTGTGTTCAGCAAAATAGATTTGAGATCTGGGTATCATCAGATCCGTGTGAAAACCGAGGATATTCAGAAGACTGCTTTCAGAACAAGGTATGGACATTATGAGTATTCTGTAATTCCTTTTGGTGTGACTAATGCGCCTGGATTATTTATGGAGTATATGAATAGGATTTTCCATCCGTACCTAGACAAGTTTGTTGTGGTGTTTATTGATGACATTTTGGTGTATTCGAAATCTGAAGAAGAGCATGTTGAACATTTGAGAGTGGTTTTGGGAGTTCTACGAGAAAAGAAGTTATTTGCTAAACTATCTAAGTGTGAATTTTGGTTAGAGGAGGTTAGTTTTCTTGGTCATGTGATTTCAAGAGGTGGTGTTGCTGTTGATCCTTCTAAGATAGAAGCGGTGTCTAAGTGGGAAGCTCCGAAGTCTGTTGCTGAGATTCGAAGTTTTCTTGGCTTGGCTGGTTATTATAGGAAGTTCATTGAGGGATTTTCTAAGTTGGCGTTACCGTTGACGATGTTGACTAGAAAGGGGCAAGCGTTTGTTTGGGATTCAAAATGTGAAGAAGGTTTCCAAGAGTTAAAGAGAAGGTTGACTATTGCTCCTATTCTGATATTACCGAGTCCGTCGGAACCATTTGAGGTTTACTGTGATGCTTCATTGTTGGGTTTGGGTGGTGTGTTGATGCAGAATAAGCAGGTTATAGCTTATGCTTCGAGACAACTGAGGGTTCATGAGAGGAACTATCCGACACACGATTTAGAGTTGGCAGCTGTGGTATTTGTTCTGAAGTTATGGAGGCATTACTTGTATGGATCAAGATTTGAAGTTTTCAGTGACCATAAAAGTTTAAAGTATTTGTTTGATCAGAAAGAGCTGAATATGAGACAGAGAAGATGGTTAGAGTTTCTGAAGGATTATGACTTTGGGTTGAATTACCATCCGGGTAAAGCAAACGTAGTGGCTGATGCATTGAGTCGGAAATCATTACATATGTCTATGCTAATGGTTAAGGAATTGGATTTAATTGAGCAGTTTAGAGACTTGAGTTTGGTGTGTGAGAGTACTCACAATAGTGTTAAATTGGGAATGTTGAAGTTAACAAGTGGTATTCTGGATGAGATCAGAGAGGGTCAGAAATCCGATATGCTTTTGGTTGATAAGTTGACTCTAGTGAATCAAGGTCAAGGTGGCGAATTCAGAGTTGATGAGAATGGTGTTTTGAAATTTGGTAATCGGGTGTGCATTCCGAATGTTACCGAACTTAAGAAGAGTATTCTTGAAGAAGGGCATCGTAGTGGGTTGAGTATTCATCCTGGAGCTACGAAGATGTATCATGATTTGAAGAAGTTATTTTGGTGGCCGGGAATGAAAAGAGAAATCGCAAGTTTTGTTTATTCTTGTTTGACTTGTCAGAAGTCAAAGATTGAGCATCAGAAGCCGTCTGGGCTAATGCAACCGTTGGCTATTCCAGAGTGGAAGTGGGATAGTATCAGTATGGATTTTGTTTCTGGTTTACCAAGGACAATTAAGAATTTTGAAGCTATTTGGGTGATTGTGGACAGATTGACAAAGTCGGCTCATTTCATTCCGATTAGAATGGATTATCCGTTAGAGAGATTAGCTGAGTTGTATATTGAGAAGATTGTAAGTTTGCATGGTATTCCGTCGAGTATTGTTTCGGACAGAGATCCTAGATTTACATCGAAATTCTGGGAAGGTTTGCAGAAGGCTTTGGGAACTAAACTGAGATTGAGCTCTACATATCACCCGCAGACTGATGGTCAGACTGAGAGGACGATTCAGTCACTAGAGGATCTGTTGAGGGCTTGTGTTTTGGAAAAGGGAGGTGCTTGGGATTGTTATTTACCTTTGATTGAGTTTACCTACAACAATAGTTTTCATTCGAGTATTGGTATGGCACCGTTTGAAGCTTTGTATGGTAGGAGATGTCGGACACCTTTATGTTGGTATGAGTCCGGTGAGAGTGCTGTGGTTGGACCGGAAATTGTTCAACAAACTACGGAAAAGATTAAGATGATTCAGGAGAAGATGAGAATTGCTCAGAGTCGTCAGAAGAGTTATCATGATAAGAGGAGGAAATCACTTGAGTTCCAAGAGGGAGATCACGTGTTTCTTCGTGTTACTCCGATAACTGGGGTTGGTCGAGCTTTGAAGTCAAAGAAGTTGACACCTCGATTTATTGGTCCTTATCAGATTTTGGAGAGGATAGGAGAGGTAGCCTATCGTATCGCTTTACCGCCGTCACTTGCGAATTTGCATGAGGTTTTTCATGTGTCTCAGTTGAGGAGGTACATTCATGATCCGTCGCATGTGATCCAAGTAGATGATGTACAGGTGAGAGATAACCTGACTGTTGAAATATCGCCTATGAGGATTGAGGATCGAGAGTTGAAGCAGTTGCGGGGTAAAGAGATTGCCTTAGTGAAAGTAGCTTGGGGAGGACCAGCAGGTGGCAATGTGACTTGGGAACTGGAGAGTCAGATGAAAGAGTCTTATCCAGAGTTATTTGCTTGAGGTATGTTTTCGAGGACGAAAACTCTTTTAGTGGGGGAGAGTTGTAACACCCCGAATAAAATAAGAGAATTATCTAAATTAAGTTAATAATATATTTATTAATTTAATTAAATAAATTGAATTATTGGATTGTTATTATTATTATTATTTGGAATAATAATTATTGGAAAATATATAAGTTGGAATAAGAAAAAGGGTTTTCAGTATTGGTAAAGAGTTTTCACGTGAAACAGAGAAGCGGCTGAAAGGTGAAAAGTGGAGAAAGGGCAAAGAGGAAGAGCTAGAGAGCAAAGGTTGAAGAACGGAAAAGCTTGAAGCTTAGAGATTGCCGGATTATCTCAGGTAAGGGGGGTTTATCGTCGTTTAATGGGTATTATGGGATAGCATGTAATGGGTAGTGATAAACCATTGAATTGACCCTAATTGGGATTTAGAATGCTGAGAAAATTGTGAGGAATAAGTTGTATGAAAACTGAAATTTAATCGATAATTGTATGTGTCGTGATTTTCCGATAATGTAGCTTTTTACGGAAGTTGAATCGAAGGTCCGGAAGTTCTCCAACGGCGGAAAATGCGGAGAACTCTGCATTCTGCCTTGTGTTAGCGCAGGAACTGCTGTTTTGTCTGCGTTAACCGGTTAACCCAGGGCGTTAACCGGTTAACACTGTTATATTTTGTGGAAATGTGTTGTTTTGCCTGCGTTAACCGGTTAACCCAGGGCGTTAACCGGTTAACACTGTTGCGTTTTGCCAGAATGTGTGTTTTGTCCTGCGTTAACCGGTTAACCCAGGGCGTTAACCGGTTAGCACTGTTGGAAATTAGAAAAATTGGTATTTTAATGTTGTGAACATAATTGGTGATTGGCCTATTATCGCTAATTTTGATGAGTAATTTTGTTGGGTTATGTTATGAAGTGTTGATACAAATATGTTGATAAGTTGTGTTAAAGTTGTTGAAAATACTGAGTTGTAGGCTTGGTGAGCCAAAGTTGATTATAAGTTGATTTTGTTGAAAACATTGTGTGTTGCTATTATCATTATGTTGTCGAAAGTTTAAAGTCGTGTATGCTATGTACATTCATATGCATTAAGTCGGAGCTTTGCTCACACCACGTTGGCCTGGATTGGCAAATTTTGAGTTGAAAGTTGAAGGCTTATGCCTTGATGCCCAATAAAATGGCAATGATTTTAAGTTGGGAGTTTTACTCCGATTGGTACCACATGCATGACGAGTCGAGTCTCATTTGAGTTGCATTTTTGTTGGTATTGAGTATGATGTTTGAGTTGATGTGCCGTTACTGGATGCGTGATAAAATTAGGGTGATTAATGTGTGAATTGACTTAGCATTACATGATGATTTATAATGCTTATTATATCGATTGAGGAACTCACCCTTACAATTATTTTTCAGGTAACGAGCAGTGATTGAGTAGAAGCTAGTGCTTGGAGTCTAGTGTAGTCTCCTTAGTGGGTCATGCTCTGATAGATGTAACATCGGGACGGGATGTTTTACCTTGTTGAATAATTTTACATGTAATGTATTACCTATGTTGAATGATCGATTTGGTCTCTATCCGCTGCGTGTTATGCAAGAAATGTTTATTCTGAATTAAATAATGAGCATGACTGAATTTTATGGTGAAATGTGTGAAGTGTTGTGTGACACCCTTGGTGCATAATTACTCTGACATATATTTGTTGTTGTTATTAAATATTTGGGGTATTTTAGAAGGGTGTTACAAATACAACTTGGACATGGCTCCAAATCGGACCTTGTTACAAGGAATGTCTCAGACTGCCAAGGAAACCTTTAGAGAATATGCTCAGCGTTGGAGATAAATTGTTGCGTCCGTTCAACCCCCTATGTCTGAAAGGGAGATGGTGGACATGTTCATGAGCACTCTTCAAGGCAATTATATCGAGGGATTGGCTTCTTGCCCGTCAATCAGCTTTGCAGAGATAGTGATTGCTGGAGAAAAGATCAAGAGTCTGTTGAAGATGGGCCGAATTCAAGACAACAGTGCTTCCAACTCATCAGTTCCCAAGAAACCGTTTGCTGGTAACGGTCAGCGAAGAAGAGAAGGTGAGACAAGCGTTGTATATGCCGGCAGAGGCAGGGGCAGAGGACGCCCTAATTATTATCAAGATCAAGTGGCCGCAGTCACTATTCCAACACCTGTTCCTCAACCGCAGTATCATCCGCAACAGCAACCCAGGTACAACAATCAACAACAAGGAGGTAATCTGGGTCAGCAGAGACACTATCAACAACGTCCAAGGTAGGCGGACCGGGTTATTGAGCCAATCCCAATGCCTTATTCTGTATTACTTCCCAAGCTGATTGACATGAATCTGGTTACGTTGAGAACTCTGGCCCCACCGGTCGATCCCAACAATCTGCCTAGAGGTTATGATGTCAACGCCAGATGTGCTTTTCACTCCAACGCACCTGACCATACTACAGATAATTGCAAGGCTCTCCAGCTAAAGGTACAGAATTTGAGAGATGCCCAGGCCATCAATTTTTCTCCGGTGCCTAATGTTATCCAAAACCCGATGCCAGCTCACGGCGGGCAGAGGATTATTGCTGTTGATAGTGGGGAAACTTTGAATTTGGTTTCTGATGTGGCTAAAGTGAAGACTTCGCTATCAGTAGTTAAAGACTGACTTTTGAAAGGACCGATTTTCCCGGGCTGTGGGGAAGAGCGCGGAAATTGTCAAGCTGCCGAGAACGGATGTGACAGTTTGAGAAAGGGTATTCAGCAACTGATAGATGAAGGTTGTCTTAAGTTCGATCAGACTCGTCCAGTGAAGAATGATGTGTCGACAGTAACGTTTTATTTCACTCCTGTTCCCGAGAGACCCGCTCCGATGACAATATATTTCCCAGAAAGTCCAGCACCAATTTACTCTGACAACCCTCAACCGACTTTGATTGGTCCGGTCACCATCACGGTACCAGAACCTGTTCCGTATGAGAAAGACAGTGCTATCCCGTGGCACTATGGGGCTGATATCTACTGCCAGGGGCAGAAAGTTAACGAAGAAGACATTGACATTGGTAGCTCCGCTGTAGACGATGTTGGAGGAATTGGTGGATTCACTCGCAGTGGACGCCTATTTGCACCATCAACATTGCGCACGAATGCTGAAGCTGAGGCAGCTACAAAGGCTAAAGGAAAACAGGTAGCCACCGAAGAGGTTACTACTGAGGAAGCTCCTCCTAAGACCGCATTCGAGAAGGAAGTGGATGAGTTTATGAGGATTATCAAGAAAAGTGACTACAAGGTAGTCGACCAGCTAAATCAGACACCCTCAAAGATCTCCATTCTCTCACTATTGATGTGCTCTGAGGCACACAGAGCAGCCTTGTTGAAAGTACTGAATATGGCATATGTTCCACCAGAGATAACTGTTAACCAGCTGGAGTCGGTAGTTTCAAATGTACACACTAGCCATGCGCTAGGTTTCACCAATTATGACCTGATACCTGAGGGCAGGAATCACAACAAATCCTTGCATATCACAATGGAATGCAAAGGGACGGTGCTTTCCCATGTTTTGGTTGATACAGGCTCTTCTCTGAATGTTCTTCCAAAGAAAGCCTTGATGAAGTTGGATTGCAACGACGCCACCCTGAGGCCGAGTAATTTGGTTGTGAGGGCTTTTGATGGCTCTAAGCGAGCTGTTTGTGGCGAAGTTGAGTTGCCAGTTAAGATTGGGCCGCAGGTATTCAAGAGTACCTTTTATGTGATGGATATCCAGCCTGCCTATAGCTGTTTGCTAGGTCGGCCCTGGATTCACGCTGCCGATGCTGTTACTTCTACTCTCCACCAGAAGCTCAATTATGGACTAGAAGGTCAGATCGTCACTGTCTGTGGTGAAGAGGATATTTTTGTTAGCCACCTGTCTACGTTTAAGTATGTGGAGATGGATGGCGAGATGCATAAGATGCTGTGTCAGGGCTTCGAAACTATAAACATCAGTGAGGTCGTGCCCGAAGCTGTCTTTTCACCTGAGTCTGAGAAGGTCGGGACTTTTATCTCTTCATACAAGCAAGCTGTTGAAGTGGTTAAGGCTGGTAATGCCCAAGGCTGGGGCAAATTTGTGGAGCCAATCATAAAAGAAGACAAGTTTGGATTGGGGTATACTCCGGGGTCTCAGAAGAATGAAGCCGGTACTTTCTCCAGCGGGGGTTTGGTTTCTCCCCACACCGTCAATGCTGCAGAGGAAGACAAGGCTGACAGCTACTATGACTTAGGTAGCTGTATTCGCCCGTGTGTCCCAGGAGAAAAGCTCGACAATTGGTCGTCTGAAAAAGTCGTCCGGTTTACTCTACTGAAGGAGTAATTTTTGTTGTTTTCCTTTTATCACATGCATAATAAAGTCTTACACTTTGACCAAGGTGTAATGACTCATCTGTAGGGCCATCCATTTAGTTACATTTCGCAATTATTTTCATCATCAATAAGGGACAGCTTTTGCAAACAATTTGTGTTCTCTTTCTTTCAATTATTTTTACTTTTACAAAAATGGCAATGTTTCTTTTTCATGTTTCTTTTTCGTTTTCTTTCCAAAAAACACCTCGTAAAACTGATCACCCGGATCTCACTGCTAACGACACTGCTATGGCTGAGTATGACTTCGACAATCCTATCTATCAAGCCGAAGAAGGGGTTGAAGAGGATTGTGAATTGCCTAAGGAGTTAGCCAGGTTGTTGAAATAGGAGGACCGAGCTATTACACCTTATCAGGAAGTGATTGAGACCGTCAACATTGGTATCGAAGACGACAAGAAAGAAATCAAGATCGGGGCCAGTCTACAGGCCGAGAGGAAAAGACCGTTGATCATGTACTTGACTGTGTTAGAAAGGTCAATGGGTTGTGTGCTCGGTCAGCATGACGAGTCAGGTCGAAAAGAGCATGCAATATACTACCTTAGCAAAACATTTACCGACTGTGAACAAAGATACTCACTGCTCGAGAAAACTTGCGGCGCTTTGGCATGGGTTGCTCGCCGACTAAGACAGTATATGTTGACTCACACGACTCTATTGATATCAAAGATGGATCAAGTCAAGTATATTTTTGGAAAGCCGGCGTTTACCGGAAGGGTTTCTAGGTGGCAAATGATACTGACAGAGTATGACATCCAATACACTTCACAAAAAGCCATCAAAGGAAGTGTCTTGTCAGACTATCTTGCAGAGCAACCAATTGATGATTATCAACCTATGAGGTTCGACTTTCCTGATGAGGACATCATGTTTCTCAAATCTAAAGATTGCGAGGAACCACTCCCGGAGGAGGGGCCTGACCCTGAATCCAAATGGATTATGATGTTTGATGGGGCGGTCAATGTCAATGGTCGCGGAGTTGGTGCAGTGTTGATCACACCGGAGGGGGTTCATATGCCATTTTGTGCCAGAATAACTTTTCCCTGCACCAACAATGAAGCCGGACGAAGCAGAATGGGTTCGTTCTCGATAAATCAGCTGAGCCTAGTTGAGGAAAAGAGACTAGCAGCTATATGCCATGGCCAACCATATCAGAGACGGATGAAGAGAGCATTTGATTAGAAAGTGCGCCCTCGGGAGTATCAAGTCTGTGAATTGGTACTCAAAAGAATTCTTCCTCCCAACACATATCACAGGGGCAAATGGACACCGAACTACGAGGGTCCGTACGTGGTTAAAAGAGTTTTCTCTGGTAGAGCTCTGATGCTAACAACCATGGATGGCTAAGACTTCCCGTCCCCTGTCAACTCAGACGCAGTTAAAAAATACTTCACATAAAATAGACCCGTTGGACAGTAAAAAGAATAGTCCAGGCAAAAAAGGGGCATCCCGACGAACAAAAAAAAAGAATAAAGAGGTTCGGGAAAAAATTAGGGATATAAAAATAAAAAATGTACATCCGGTGAGTCGAAAACCCAAAAGGGCGGCTCAGGCAAAAAAGGGTATCCCGGTGGATTGAAAACCCAAAAGGGCGATCCACGCAAAAGTTAGGGAATAAGCGAATGACTGCAACCTGAGTTCACCTGTGTTCCATCACCGTTTCATTCAATCCGGCAATCTTCGAAGGTAAAAGATCGACTAATCATCCACCTCAGAAAGCAAGATGAGCAGAGCGTCTTGAGGTCATACGAGCCATAGTAGAGTCGAAACTCAGTGGGACCCCGTTTCCACATTGCCATTAGGATAGTTTTCTTTTGTTCAATTTATAGCGATCACCTCTTTTCAGGGATCAGCTTCCTGATGTGCTCGCCTATTCCTGGCACAAATTTTTTCAACCAACAAAAGTCGAATATTCAGTTAAAAAAGCCTATTTATTTTTCATTTATCAGTTTGGTTGCAAAAGATGTATGAATTCTTGATGAAACATATTGCATCTGAATATAATGGTGGCTTTTGCAGATGATTTGCACAGGAAAACATTTAAAATTGCTTTGAATGTGCTTAATCTCGGACGGTGAATTCAAATCGAGTAATTCCCCCGGAACATACGTGTGTGATTGCAGGTCACAGGAACCGGATGCCAAGTCATGAATCCTCACCCCCAAGCGATTGACGAAGTCTCTCCTCAGCAGAGCCTATCCCCAGTAGAGTGGACAGTATCCGGACTATATATCCCCAGCAGAATTGTCAGTACCAGACTGTATCTTCCCAGCAACAGCAGAGTAGTTGCATACCCAACAGACAAGAGGGTGGTGTTCCCAGTGTTCATCTCGTCCCCAGCAGATTATTTTTTAACAGATTTGTTTTAATCCCCAGCCTGAGGACGATTAGCAAGTTCATATCCCCAGCAAAGGTCGATTCCTACGACATTTCCCCAGGAAGTGCTTTCCCCACAGACTCTCCTCACAGAGCCTCGTCAAGCAAAGTTCCCATAGTTGATACTCCCCCAGCAAGGTCAACTTCCCAAAGAAGAGCCGATTTATTTTCGGTGGCTCCCTGGTCCCGGCAGACGGATCGTTCCCCACAGAGCATTCAAGGATTGATACAGCGATCCGCTCCCTACCAGAGTTGCTTCCCCAAGCAGATTTCTTTTTTTCTTTTGCACCATGCATAACATTTGCATTTGCATTCGCATGCATATCACATCAAGCATACACATAAACTGATAAACAGGTTCTTCAAAGCAGACTGGAGAATTGCTTTATAACCAAAGTCATGAGATCCAGCTAGAGGGTCAAGTGTGGGTGATCCAGCCTGAGGGTCATTTTGAAGATTCAGCCTGAGAATCGTTTTCCAGTGAGCCACCCTGAGGTTCAATTTCGAAGATTCAGCCTGAGAATCGTTTTCCCGTGATCCAGCATGAGGGTCATTTTGAAGATTCAGCCTGAGAATCGTTTTCCCAAGAGTCAGCCTGAGGCTCAATTTGAAGATTCCCCAGTGAAGTCGCATACAAGTGTTATTTCCCCAGCAAGCCAGCCAGAGGAGTAGATTGACAGCTCAACAGAAAATCAACCTACAAGAGGATCCAGCCCGCGGATCGCAATTTAAAAACAAAGTCCAATTGAAGAGTCGTACAACATGTTCTAGCCTGAAGAATATGTACGAAGCCAAAAAAATTGAATATTCAAGAGGGTCAACCAGCGCATGCCTCAGATGCGAGATCCTAATGATGGGAATTTATCATCAAAACAATCCAGGTCTAGCCCGAAGACCGAAAATAGATTCAGCCAGAGAATCGCAACAAAGTAGATCTAGCCAGAAGATCGAAGTAGATCTAACCAGAAGATCGAAGTCAGGTCTAGCCCGAAGACCGGAAATAGATTCAGCCAGAGAATCGAAACAATTCAGATCTAGCCAGAAGATCGAAGTAGATTCAGCCAGAGAATCAAAGAAAATAAATTCAGCCAGAGAATCGAAACAAAGGAGATCTAGCCAGAAGATCGAAGTAGATCTAGCCAGAAGATCGAAGTCAGGTCTAGCCCGAAGACCGGAAATAGATTCAGCCAGAGAATTGAAACAATTCAGATCTAGCCAGAAGATCGAAGTAGATTCAGCTAGAGAATCAAAGAAAATAGATTCAGCCAGAGAATTGAAACAAAGGAGATCTAGCCAGAAGATCGAAGAAGATCTAGCCAGAAGATTGAAACCGTATCCAGCCCGAGGATCAAAATTAACATCCAACCGGAGGACTAAATTGAGTATAGATTCAGCCAGAGGATCGAAACTCCAGATTAAGTCAGAAGACTGATTCAGATCCAGCCAGAGGATCAGAAAAATAAACAGCGCGGTGTATTTCAGCATTTTTGTGGTGTTCTCAGAGCGCAAATTTTCGGTCTGTCTTTGGTATTCAATCACAGCTCACCCTATTTGTCTGATAAGCTGTTCGCTTTCATCCTGCTCGGGTTAGCTGATGACTGAATAGGGGCAGCTGTAACACCCCAAAATTTGCCCTCCTTATTCACGCATTCATTTTTAGGTCATTTAACATTAGATACATTGCATTTTATCATGTCAATCGGGATTAGCTCCAAGAAGCTTGAACATCATCCAGGACACTTTGTGGGTTCTATTTAGATGATCAGTCAACACAAAGGAAAGACTTGAGTTACTTCCAACAGGGGTCTATTCGTCAGTCAAAACGTTAATCTTGAAGGAGCAAAGGTTTGTTCATGAGCTATCATGCTCGCTAGGCGAAGCCCACGTGTTTAAAAAAAATGAAAAACGAAAAAAAAAATGAAAAAAAAAATGAAAAACGAAAAAAAAATAATTAAATTAAATTAAATTAAATTAAATAAATAAATAAATAAAAGAAAAAATCTTGGACTTGGACCTCTCTCATTTGAGCCCACAGGTCCAAAAAATCAGGTTATAAATTCAGAGTTTCAGTGAAACAAAAGGTCATTCTATTCCTATTACCCTGTCTGGGAAAAAGATAGTGAGAGAAGAACCCTGGGGAAAAAGATAGTGAGAGAAGAGCTAACAGAGTTCAGAGCAACCTCCAGGCAACTCTGAAAGATTCATTCTGACTCACACATTTTAAGCTCAAGCAAACCCTAACATTGGTCTGCAAATCTAGCCGTGCCATTTGATTTCAACCGATCTCTCCAATCAGGTTTGCCCTTATTCCCATTACCTTTATGCTTTTAATTTGAATGCTCTGAATGTATGAGGTATTATGGGTGAATTTGATACCCTTTTGATGCATGTGTTTGACAAGAGGTTTAGACCTCCTACCCTTGGTTGCTTTTTGTGAATTGAAAGGGCATGATTCATGTGGTTACATTTTGATTTGGGGGCAACTCTTGGTTATCCTATCTTGTTTCTCTAATCTGTTTGTTGAGTTTTGTTTTGTGAGGGCTCACATGACTTTTGCAGGGATAACTTGCGTGGTTTCCCACCTTATTTGTGGGATACCCCCTGGAGGTTCATTCCGATTACCTTTACTGACCCACTTTCTTTGATGATGTTAGCTTGGAAGGATCTCAGGGTTTATCGTTCCTTTAATTGTTGTTACCTCGGATCTTCATCCGTGTGGTACTTTTACATTTTTCCCGCATTTTACTGCTTTCCTAGCTGGAAGACCTCGATAGGAGGCAATGTTTTTGTGTTTACTTTATGCAGGTTCCTTCGTCTAGGATTTCCCTTTCGCATGAGCATCCCTAACCCTACCAACTCATTGATTTTTCTTCTCCATAACACACGTTTACTCCTTCTACTACAGGCGAGTAAGTCTCCAAAGGTCGAGCATCCGGTAGATTGCATAGTAACGTCGTTCGTCCAAAACCCAATCCATAACCCCGTAGTTGGCCGAACTACGTTTTGCTCTGATTCTCAGGCCAGATGAGATACGATGGCATAAGACGCGATGTCTTAGCGAGCACACATCCCCCAAACCCATAGGCAACCGAGCTACGAAGACTCTGATTCTCATATTCAGATGAGATACATATGCAGTGGATGCGACATCCGTGCGAGTCATTTCCTTTTGACCCTTTTTTAGTAAACAACACAAGATAAACTCACACCCTTTAGACAAAAACAACAAATGTGGATCTTGTAGAGTACTACTGATGCGTGGGGTGCTAATACCTTCCCTTCGCATAACCGGCCCCCGAACCCAAGATTTGGTTGCGAGACCCTGTCTTGTCCTTTCCTTTTTCCAGGTTTACTTCGAGCGTTTCCTTTCCCTCCTTTGGGATAAATAACGCACGGTGGCAACTCTTCTGTCATCTCTTTCCTCGCCAGGTGATTTTTTTCGCACTGTATTTTTCAGGTTGCGACAACTGGCGACTCTGCTGGGGAGAAAAGTTTTCCTAGAGGGCCTTTCCTAGCATTTATTTGTTTATTGTCTATTGTGTGTTATTTATTGTGTCCTATGTGCGCTTTACTGTTTTATGCATATTGTGCTGGTTGTGGTTGCTTGGTGATCTTTGTGAGATGTTTTCTATACCCGAACTCGAGTGCACTTAGGATAGGAGAATGACATAGTGTTGTTGACTTGTGTGGAGTTATTCCTTAGCAAGTTGACTTGCAAGCCCATTCACTTGGTGGAGGTCATGTTGAGATCAATACTGTCAAACAAGTAAGTTGTGGTTAGACATTACTTTTTCCAATATAGACCTTAGAAGCCAAGGACCTTAGTTTACCAAACCCATCTTGGCCTATTCGTAGGATGTAGTGCGAAAGTTGTTCAAGTGTAAGATTTGATACGATTGTTACGCGATACTACACTCATAAGAGTCTCTCTTGAGAATATTTTTGGAATACGAGTAGTCGTTCCTCCGATAATATCCGAAAGATGGGATTATGACTATGGGAACCTTTTGTAGAACATGTTTGGCAGGTTTAAACCTTAGTACACTCCCTTTGGGTGGTTCTTAACCTAAATCCATGCTCGTGACTTGCAACAAACCCTTGATTCATGGTTGATCCGTTCAGGTATCCTTAATATCAATGAAACTTGGGTGCCCAATACCCAGAAAAAGTATCCCAGTTTTCCCAGCAGTGGAGTCCCCGGTGGATTAATTTGTTTCTGATTTCCCAGGAAGTATATCCTTGATATGTTCATCCTAACCGACGACGAATATCTTTCTTTCCCCTGCCTGAGTCTATCCTTGATATGTTCATCCTAACCGATGACGGATATTCTCACCTTTGGTATTCTACCCAGTAAAAAGGTATATGTAAGCCCTATTGTGTTCGCCGGAGAGTTAATCCTTGATATGTTCATCTTAACCGATGACGGATTTCCTTCTCCTTGTGGTATTCTACCCAGTAACCCGTAGTTGTAAACCCTACTTTTTCCCGCAGAGTTTATCCTTGATATGTTCATCCTAACCGGTGATAGATTTTCTCTTCGATGGTATTCTATCCAGTAACTGATAGATATAATTCCTATTTTCTCCCCTCACTGAGTCTATCCTTGATATGTTCATCCTAACCGGTGACAGATTTTCTCTTTGATGGTCTTCTATCTAGCATTCAATAGATGTAGTTCTTACCTTGTTGTTCAGTTGGTATATCATTAATATGTTCATCCTAACCGATGACGAGTGTCCTCCTTGACGGTCCCAGGAAAGTCTATCCTTGATATGTTCATCTTAATCGATTACGAATTTTCTTCCCTGTTGAGTCTATCCTTGATATTTTTATCCTAACCGATGACAAATATTCTCACCTTTGGTCTTCTGCCTAGTAACTGGTAGTTGTAAATCTTATTTTTTGTGATTTCCCCAACAAGGCTATTCTTACCCAGTAACCGGTAATGAATACTCCCTCCTGGCTTTTCTCAGCGAGTCATCCTTGATATATTCATCCTAATCGATGAGGGATGTCCTCTCTGTCAGATCTTTATTATCTCTTCACCCAGTAACAGGTAGTAGATAATAGACTTCTGCTCCTTCTTTGTTGAAGTTTATTTCTTCCCTAGTTGAGTTGAGTACGCGTTTGCTTAGTGAAATCGCTTTTCCTGCACGATTCAAGTATTTTAGTTTTATTCTGACTTACTCGTATCCCCTACATATGTTGTTGTTTCCCCGACTGAGTCTTTCCATTTTATATCGAATTCCTCTAGTCCCCTAGTAGTTTTAAAGTCGTAGCCTGGCCTACGCATAACTCCTTTATCCCCTAGAGTCTCTGTCTCCCCAGTGAGTTTTCCTTATGGAATACATTATATTCCTGTGGATTTTCAGTCTCTCTGATTTCTTTTCCTTTGTGGCAATATTCCCCCCACAGAGCATTAACTTTTGCATTCATATCATATGCATCATGAGGTCTCTTAGGGACCAAAATTTGTTTCTATGTGTTTTTATTTAAGCCCATTCTACTGAGTCGAGCCGAAGATTTTAACCTTCACCTCCTTAGTTAGAATGTCCTTAAATAGGGGCAGCTGTAAGACCCCAATTTTGACCCTAGGATCCTTCATGCAATTTCATCATAAGCATTAGCACTGGGATCATACCTTAGAATCCTCCTTACCCCTCTTTCATTGGGTTTGTTTTGGGAGAGATCACCAAGCACTATGTGATTGTATCATACTTGTATATCATCATCTTACTAACAAAAATACAAAAATATTTCTTTGCATTTGCCTAACTCTTTTGTAGGTAGGGCATGATCTCCATTGATCTATCAAGTTCATATCTAGGGTTTGAGACCCTCATGACAAAGAGCACAACCATGGATTGATCCACAAATGATTATAAGCACCATATATGAGTCCCAATGATCCCTACATATCATATTGATCAGGTTTTCTTCAAGAGTGTGGAGGTGATTTACCTTGGAAACCCTAGTTTGACTGGGTATCTTGAGTAAATTCTACAACAAGCTATCTCACCACTTGATCAAATTTCTAAAGGGACACTTCAAAGTCCATCATCTTATGCATATATGATCTACCATGAGCCAAGAAAGTCAAAAGAATTGAAGGTTAGCAAGTTGGTTGATGGTGGTTGGCCAGATGAATTCATATGATCAAAACTGGGTCTCCCTAGACCCTATCTCCTACAATATTCACCATATGAAAATGATTCCAAGAGCAAAGTTACTCTAAATGACATTAAAAATAACTTTCATGTTGATACCTAGAGATATTTTTGCTTGGAAAATCATTTTTTATGTTGAAACATTATAGGTCATTTTGTCTAAACCCTAATTTGAAAGTCAACTTCCCAAGGCCATAACTTGCTCATTTTTTATGAGATGAAAAATTTACAAGTTGAAAAATAAAATTCAAGATGTCTACTTCAACTTTGATGTTTTTAGTGAGAGCTAATTCAAATTTTATGAGCATCTGATATGAGGTTACATTATAGGTCATTTTTTACCTATACCATTGAACAAGTGATTTTTCCAAACTTTAAATATGCATAACTCTATCATTCTAAATCCAAATGACATGAAATTGGTGGCCATTTTGAAGGTATTTGAAATAGCTACAACGTTGATGAAGACACGTTTCTCATTTGAAGCTCACATAAAAAGTTAAGCAAGGTGGAATATTGAGATATATGGCTTGACCGAAAAATTTTCAACATGTTGAAATTTCCAAACTTCCACCTCAAAATTCTCAATGTTCCAAGCTCCAAATGAAAACGTGTTGAACATAAAACTTGTTCCCCTTGATCTAAGCTTTCCAAAGAACCCAAGCTCATGCATTTTGGACAAACATTGCTAGGTATGTGCATGGATTTAACAGGGCTGCATAATTGGAAATTATCAAACTTCAAAACTTCAGTTCACTTTGCCTTGCCAGTCAAGCTTCCATTCAGACTTCAATTGGAATCATTTTGGACCTTTTTGTATTGCATCATAGGCCTGTACATGCCCATGCACTCGTGTCTTTGACATTGCTAAAATTGGACAAAATTTGAAGTGTGCAAATATCATTCCATTTGGCTATAAATAGCATGCTTCTGAGCTCATCGAAGAAGACTTTGCGTGCCAGCTTTGCCCCCTATTGAAACCTTCTCCTTCTAAAGGAAAACCTGAGAAATTTCAATTTGAAATATGAGTTTGAATCTCAATTGTTGGATATTCAAGAACTCCAAGATACAAAGCCTTGCAACCTCTCTAATCACTTCCTGCTAACTTCTCAAGTGTGATCATATCATGTTTGGAGCAAGCAACATCAAGAACTGCATAGCATTGAAGGTAATTTTCAAAAAACTTCATCTCTTCGATTCTCTCTCAATTCTACTCAATTCTCTTGGATCTTTGGTTGTCTGACGTCCTACCAATATAGGCAAGAAGATTGGGTTTCTTAGAGGTCAAATCGAAGCAACTCAGTTAACACACCTCAAAATTCAACTCCTCATATCTTTCTATATATGTGGAATTAGTTAAAATTGAGGTCAGATTCGTGCTCTACGCATTTTTTCTTTCAGATCATGTCCTCCTTTTTCATTTTCTTGATGGTGATGAGTGAACCAGTCCGGCCAGGGTCATCGGAGAAGATGACCGGACTTTGGACTCCGGTGATGCGGTGGAAGCGTTCAGAGCCATTGATCTATTTCAAAATGTTTTAATCTCACGCGTTGGTTCTGATTACCATCCATGTGGCGCATTGACTTAAGTCCACGGTGGAAAGCGCGTTGAGGACCACTTGATCTGCCACCTCAATTAATGAGGGAGATCAAGTGGTCCACGTTTTTTTGTTATTTTCTGATTTTCTTTTATTCCTTTTATTTTTATTAATTCATATTAAGTTTAATATTGATCCAAAAAATATGAGAGTTTCACCAAAAAATTTCATATAATTTCCTCTTTCATATTCTGAATTAAAATTATTTTTTGGATCATTATTAATATTTTTCATGATTGAATTGATTTTATGATTATTTTTAATTGTTTAAAAATACTTTTAAGTCTTTAAAAATTCTGAATTTTTTTCTCCAAGGTCCTTTTGACCTTGTTTGACCTATGATAAATCTCATGGCCATTTCTTTGGTGTTTTGATGAGGTTTTAGGAATTTGATAAACCATATTTAATTTAAATGCATTATTTTAGTATTTTTAATTTGAATAAATGGCAAATAATTGTGTTGACCTCTTGTGATGACTTGTTTGAGTTTGACTCTTGTTGTTGGGCCTTGGTCAAGGTTGATTTGACTTTGTCAAGTTAAGATCATTGGATTTAGGGGATTGATGGAATGTACATTCCATCTCCCAAAATGAATAGATGATATTAATTTTGTAAAAGTCCTCCTTTGACCAATTTGAGTTTTGATCCATTCCCCTCCCTCTTCATCTCATTCCCATTCTTTATGCATTCATATCATTTGGTCTATGATATCTCAAAGTCCTAAAGCTAGTTGATTGAAAAATCAACATGAGTATGGATGAGATTAGGCCACCTCTTTTGCATATTCTTTTTGTGTGTGGTATGTTTCATGAGCATAGTCCATTATACTATGTCTCAAACATGCATTAACACCAAAATTCTATTGCCCGACCTCAAATAGTTGTGACTTCTACATAAGTACAATTACGATTGCTTAACCTAGCGCTAAATTTGTGACACAAAAGGCATATCATTCTAGTTAGTGAGATTGTACGTCTCCCCTCTTTCATGGTATTGTATGGAAACTTGGCCATTTTTCCTTCCTTTGGAAGATGCCTTGGCTCAAGGATCCATGCTTGTGATAAGTGGGTTGAGTGTTCTCCAAAGAATGACTTAAAAATGAAAAGCAAAAGCAAAACAATATTAACTTCTAACTCATTAATAACTAACTTTTAACTTCAAGCCATTTACTTTAATGCCATTTAATTCTAGTCTTTATTCATTTCCCATTATTCATACCATTCTAACTGTTTATGTTAATGCAATTTTTACTTTGTCCATTTGGTACATATTGTGTGATATATCTTATTTGTGTATACTTTGCTTGTTTGTGTGGTCTTTGACCATTAATGTACATAATAAGAACAAAAACCCTAAAAGACTTTTGTGTGGACTATTGACTTGATCTGGGAGCAAATGGACTTAGAATTTAGGCAACATTCCTCTGCTAAAGGACTTGGCTAATGCCAATTTTTGTGAATCCAAGTGCTAGCAATTTGAAACTTCATCTAATACATCATTCAAGATCCCTCTGAGTTCATCTGCAACATGACCATTGTGAAGCTGTTATTTTGAACCCGTGACTTATGGAATTCATCTGTTACATGGGCTAATTTGAAGAAGATCATGGAGTGGCTAAAGCTTGGATGTGGATATCTTTATTTGATGCCCTTGCTCTTAAAGATTGATATGATTGTGCATTTGTGTAGTGCTTAATTCTGAATGTCCAAGGCAATTTGGGGTTTCTATATGGCATTTTTGCCTATTGGATTGCTACCCATCGGTCAGAACTTTTCAACTCTTAACTTTCAATTTCATACATAGGATTAGTCTCTTCATCTTCTGCCCATTTCTTTAGTTTCAAAATCTCTCCCTCCTTTTAAAATTTTCTTTGTTTGAACTTATTTTTGGTTCTAAACTTTGACCACTTTGCAAAAATATAGAAACTCGGGCCTTATGCCATTGCATTTTTAAACTTCTTTTCTTAAATCAAACTTGTAAATAAACTTAACTATACTTGACTTAAACTTTCAAAAAGCCAAAAAGAACTAACTCATTCAAACCATTTTTAGGCCTTTGTGCCTTTCAAACTTAATTTCTGTTAAAAGTAATGCATCCACTTTCAAATTTGTATCACGAACTACGAGGTTTTTATCCCTCATATTTATGTTGGTACGTAGGCACAAGTCTGAAGGTCTTGTCAAACACAAAAATATAATTAATTGAATTCTTTTCACATCTCCCCATTCTATTTATTTGTAAACATCATTTTTGTACCAAATACATATGCACACAAAAAGGGCTCCCTAGGAGTACCTAGGACACTTTGGGTGCTAACACCTTCCCTCTGTGTAACCAACCCCCTTACCTGTAATCTTTAACATTTTATTAGTTTTGATTTGAAAACTTCTTACTTTTGGGTTTTGTTCGTACTTTTTTCCCTTTTCCCTTGGAAACAATAAAAGCGCGGTGGCGACTCTTGTTATTTGATGTCTAGCTTATCCATAGCTTGATGATCATGAATTTACCGCTACATGTTGCACCAACATTCTGCAAACCGAAAGGTATCACTCGATAACAGAATGTTCCCCAAGGCGTAATAAATATGGTCTTCTCTATATCTCCGAGTGCCATCTTAATCTGATTATAACCGGAAAATTCATCCATAAAAGAGAAGACTTTGAATTTAGTTGTATTATCTACCAACATATCAATGCGTGGTAGAGAAAAATCATCTTTAGGACTAGCTTTATTCAAATCTCTATAATCAACACACATGTGGACTTTTCCATCCTTCTTCGGAACGGGCACAATATTGGACACCCACTGCGGATATTCGGAGGTAACAAGGAAACCAACATCAATCTGCTTTTGCACTTCTACCTCGATCTTCACTGCCATATCAGGATGAGTTCTTCTTAACTTCTGCTTAACTGGCGGACATTCTGGCTTCAACGGTAGTCTATGCTCTACAATATCGGTATGAAGACTTGAAATGTCTTGATAAGACCAAGCAAACACATCAGAATACTCTCGGAGAAGTTCAACTAACCCCTTCATAACCTCTCAATGAAGATGTGACCCAATCTTGACCTTCTTGATATCATCTTAGGAACCCAAGTTGACCAACTCAATATGTTCTTCAAATGGATGAATGGTCTTTTCTCGTCCTCAAGCAAACATGATAACTCATCAGAAACGTCTTCATCATCATTCTCTTCCTCGACTTCAAACACAGAGAAATCAAAGTTCGAAGAGGGAGTAGGGTCATTATTTTCAATGGGTTTGAGAAGCAACCTGCATAATGATTTGATATTTTAGTTTTAGAGAAATGAAGTGCAAACAAATATTATGCAGATATGGGAAAAATTATTGTTTATTTTATTTTGTTGTGATTACCATTTTCAGAAAAAGCAAAAAGTAAAAACAACATAAATGTGGATGAATAAAATTGCATTTTATTGATGATAATTTGAAAATTCCTGACAATGTTTTCACTTCTCCCTTAGGCATAGGAGAAGGATTTTTCTATAAACAATAAGGCATATTACTTTGAATGATGAACTATAACAGGAACATCAACAACAACCCAATTGTTGCAAATTTGTCCATGTGTTACAAAGTTAACATTATCTTTTTCTTCATCTTCATCTTCATCTTCATGAATGAGCGCAACTGAGTGTTCTTCTTCTTTGTGAATGAACCCTCCACTATGGAAAATCTGTTGCATAGCCTTGACTTCTTCTTTGAATAGTCCTTGCTGAAATCCTAGACCAGCTCTGTTCTTGTTCTCAACGACTTCCACGACACGGCCCCACATTTTGGTGTCACCATCCTGAACAATTTCTCGCGCATCTTTCAAAGAAGACATGGATGCCTCAGTCTTTTGGATCTTATTAGCTACAGATAAAGATTGGAACGAAGTTCCAACAGCTTCTCTGGCTTCCACATACGAGAAAGGAGACAAATGGCTTACCAATAATGCTTTCTCACCTCCCACAATGACGAGCTTACCATTCTTGACAAATTTGAGTTTCTGATGTAGATTCGACATGATAGCACCAGCCTCATGAATCCATGTCCTACCCAATAAACATATATTGGCCGGGTGAATATACATTACTTGTAAAGTAATTTGGAAAACACTCTGACCAATCTTAATTGGGAGGTCAACTTCTCCAATGACAGTTTTACGAGAACCATCAAATGCTTTCACAACCACACCACTATATCTCATGGGTGCTCCCTGATAAGATAGCATAGCCAAAGTAGACTTAGGTAGAACATTCAAAGACGAACCAGTGTCTACCAACACATTGGACAAAGCATATTCCTTGTAGTTTATGGATATATGGAGGGCCAGATTATGATTTTTGCCTTCCTCGAGAAGCTCTTCATCGCAGAAACTCAAATTATTGCACGAAGTGATATTGGCAACGATGTGATCAAACTGATCCACTGTAACATCATGCTCCACATAAGCTTGCTCAAGCACTTTCTGCAATGCCTCTCGGTGTGCTCCAGAATTCATTAACAAAGATAAGACAAAGATCTTGGAAGGTGTCTGGAGCAACTGCTCCACAACATTAAAGTCACTCTTCTTAATTAATCTGAGAACTTCATCATCATCATCCTTAACCTTCAAACTGTTGGATTCATCAGATTGACAGGTTGGAACGTTAATAGGAACATCCGCCTTCTTCCCCACCACGACATCCTCCATAACCTTCGGGGATACCGGACTGTAGCGGTAAATTCATGATCATCAAGCTATGGATAAACTAGACATCAAATAACAAGAGTCGCCACCGCGCTTTTATTGTTTCCAAGGGAAAAGGGAAAAAGTACGAACAAAACCCAAAAGTAAGAAGTTTTCAAATCAAAACTAATAAAATGTCAGAGATTACAGGTAAGGGGGTTGGTTACATAGAGGGAAGGTGTTAGCACCCAAAGTGTCCTAGGTACTCCTAGGGAGCCCTTTTTGTGTGCCTATGTATTTAGTTCAAAAATGATGTTCACAAACAAATAGAATGGGTGGATGAGAAAAGAATTCATTAATTATATTTTTGTGTTTGACAAGACCTTCGGACTTGTGCCTACATACCAACATAAAAATGAGGGATCAAAACCTCGTAGTTCTGTAAGAACAAAAATTGTTCTACAACAGATTCCTTGATTTTGATGATAACAAAGGATGAAACCAAAAATGGCACCCTAACGAAAAGTTTCTAAGTGTGCAGGATTCTAAAGAAAGAAGGGAGAAATCTGATGATGTCATCAGATATAGAACCAGATCAGAAGCATATTATCAAATGATCAGAAGCATCTGAAGTAGAAACAAGTTCAAGAAAGTCTAACTCTGAGCATAAACAGCAAAGTATCAGAAGCATATGGACAAGTAGTAAGCTCTAGAAGTTCTGACTCTGAACAAAGGTTTGTCTAACTTCATAAGCTCTTGGCACTATCTGAAGAATCCATCAGAACTCACAAGAGATTAACATCAGAAGCAAGATTCTAAGATTCTCCAGAAACACAAATACTCTGAGCATAGAATTGCTAATCATGAAAGAGTAACGTTTAAGTCAAGAAAAGATTTGCAAATGGATTTCCTAATTGAGAAAGAGACGTTAATCTCCAATCTCAATAAAGAAAATACTACTTGTGGTAAGTAGTCATTTCAAGAAGAAAAAGTCATCCTGCAGAAGCTATTTATGTGATGGCGTAACTTCATCTCAATATCCACCAGTTTCAACTACTACTTCAACGAATATATAAATAGGCTGCAAATCAACCTTGAATAATCAGCAAGCCAACAAGCCAAAATTATACTGAAACACCAAGTCAAGAAAAACACTCTTTCTCTCTAAGATCTTCACGAAGCTTTTGCTTATAACGTGAAAAACTCTTGTTCTTAACACTGTAATATTTGCTTTCTTAGAAGCACTCTAGATTACATAAATATTTCATTTATTGTTTGTTGATTTCCTCAAGTGACTTAGTGTAGTCTGTAAACTTGAGAGGACTAAGAGATTTTTCTCTTAGGCGTTGTTTGTAATCTTTCAAGATTAGTGGATTAAGTCCTTGTTGAAGGCGAAATCACCTTGGCCGGGTGGACTGGAGTAGCTTTGTGTTATAAGCGAACCAGTATAAAATCCTTGTGTGATTTTCTTTTTGAAAAGCGCTTATTTTTCCAAACAATTCAAACCCCCCCTTTCTTGTTTTTCTCACCTTCAAGTTCGTGATACAATTTTCAAAGTGGATGCATTGCTTTTAACAAAAGTTAAGTTTGAAAGGCACAAAAGGCCTGAAAATGGTTTGAATGAGTTAATTCTTTTTGGCTTTTGAAATTTTAAGTCAAGTATAATTAAGTTTATTTACAAGTTTTGATTTAAGAAAAGAAGTTTGAAAATGCAATGGCATAAGGCCAAAGTTTCTATCTTTTTACAAAATAGTCAAAGTTTAGAACAAAATAAGTTCAATCAAAGAAGATTTTGAAAAGGGGGGGAGAGATTTTAAAATTAAAGAAATGGGGAGAAGATGAAGAGACTAATCCTATGCACAAAATTAAAAGTTGAGAGTTGAAAAGATCTGACCAATGGGTAGAAATCCAATAGACAAGAATGTCAATAGAAACCCAGAATTCCCTTGG
Source organism: Lathyrus oleraceus (assembly GCF_024323335.1). Lineage (NCBI taxonomy): Eukaryota > Viridiplantae > Streptophyta > Magnoliopsida > Fabales > Fabaceae > Lathyrus > Lathyrus oleraceus. Next base: position 49,677,249 of record NC_066585.1, read on the forward strand.
ACATTTAGAATAAAGCAACACACAAATGCACAATTATATTAATCTTGAAGAGCAAGGCATCAAATAAAGATAGCCACATCCAAGCTTAGCCACTCCATGATCTTCTTCAGATTAGCCCATGTAAAAGATAAATTCCACAAGTCACGGATTCAAAATAACAGCTTCACAATGATCATGTTGCAGATGAACTCAGAGGGATCTTGAATGATGTATCAGATGAAGTTTCAAATTGCAAGCACTTGGTTTCACAAAAAGTTGGCATTGGCCAAGTCCTTTAGCATACAAATGTTTCCTAAGTTATAAGTCCATTTGTCCAAGATCAAGCCAACAGTCCACACAAAAGTTTTTTAGGGTTTTTGTTGTTATCATGTACATTAATGGTCAAAGACCCCACAAGCAAGCAAAATATACACAAACAAGATATATCACACAATATGGTCCAAATGGACAAAGTGAAAATTGAATTAACATAAACAATTAGAATGGTATGAACAATGACAAATGAATAAAGACTAAAATTAAATGACATTAAAGTAAATGACTTGAAATTTAAAGTTAGTTGTTAATGAGTTAGAAGTTAGTATTGTTTTGCTTTTGCTTTTCATTTTTTAAGACATTCTTTGGAGAACACTTAACCCACTTATCACAAGCATGGATCCTTGAGCCAAGACATCTTCCAAAGGAAGGAAAAAATGCCAAGTTTCCACACAATACCATGAAAGAGGGGAGACTTACAATCTTACTAACTAGAATGTTATGCTTTTTGTGTCACAAATTTAGCGTTATGTTAAGCAATCGTGTCACACCCTGATTTTGATCGTAAATCACAGATTCCGTACAATCATCATAGTTGTCACATCTCTACATTGCATACCATGCATTCCATACCGCATAGTGCCTAAAATATCAGTGGAAATAATTATTTCGGATCTACAGGAAAACCGGTTGAATTAATCGAACGATGTGCGTCAAATCAGTGGACAAAAAGTTTTAAAATCAAGCTTCCAGATATCAAATTTATTAATCTACATTTCGCGTAGTTTAATCTGGTATGCTCAATTTATTTTTCAGCTAATTTTTTGGCCACTTTTTGATCAACTCGAGCATGTTTAACCGGTCAAAATTTATTTCAAAATTAAAAGAAATGTTGTATTTTTCCAATAAGTTTATTTCGCACTGATCATTTTGGTGCATTTAACTCGACCTTTCTTTTGGAAATGCAGAGTTTTATTTTAATATCCAATTTTCTTCTTCATGCTACAGACAAATAAATTGGACACTCTTCTTTATTCAAGTAGACAAGGTGACATGACAATCCACTCACCTTTTTCCTTCATTAAACATTATGACCATCTCATAAACATATTAAACAATAATCCTCTCCCTATCAGTACCTACGTTTCACACCCTTCACAATCCCAACTTTCAACTCACCATCATGCTTCCATTTTTCACTAATAACTCCACTCTCTCAACTTGAAAGGGAAAGAGGAAAATGATAAAAATCATATCTTTCATGTGAACAAGAAATAGCACCATGTAATAGCCTTTCTCCTTCTATTGTTCCAACACTTCATAACAATCATCTTTCTACATGCGCATGCATACAAACTCATTCACATCAACTTAAAACCAACAAATCTTCACTTCACACAACACAAATATCTTTTTTCTTTACACTACTACAACACACTTCTACAACTCATGAATCACCATTTTTTTTTCTCTTTTCACAAGTTGTTATCACATGTCAACATCCATGAGCTTCTTCATCTTCTTCATTTTTTCATCAACTCAAACAACCATAAACACTCCATTTTTCATGCACACTCATACACCATGTAAAATGCCACTAACAACAACCATACTCATGTCTTCATAATAACAAACAACTATCACAAAACAACTTAACCAAACAATGTCATAACGAAAGAAAGCACATAACACCACTGTATGTTTCTCTGACGCGACACTCCGCCAAACCACTTTGAAACACCATTCAAAATTATCATTCTTCCACTCACGAATCAGATTTGCACACTTTCTCCTCCGATCCAGCTTCTGCGCCCAACCGCTGTGGATCTGATTCGTTGGAACTCCACTACACAGCCACCATGTGCACTCAATCGGTATCTTTCTTCCTCTTTCGTGTTTTCATTTTTAGCGTTTTGGTTTTGGCCACCATGTATTATGCGTTAGAGAGAGAGAGAGAGAGAGAGAGAGAGAGAGAGAGAGAGAGAGAGAGAGAGAGAGAGAGATTGATTAAGTTTATTTTAATTTTTTTTTCTTCTGGAAATGTTGGTTTTAGCCGGAAACATGATAAAGACATTTTGTTGTTTGGAAAAGAGACTAAAAAAAATTAGTTCATAATATTAGAAGTTTGAAAAAGTCAACATAATTTTTTTGTTTTAATTTTTTATATTATTATCATAAGTTTGTAACCTCTTCTTTCTCCAGTGACTTTGAAAAATATCTAAATTCTACACCATAAGTTACAGTAATTTAGAACTTATAAATGCTATACAGATAAAATTAACCTTTTCTTTTATTTATTTAAGAATTAATTTTATGATAAAAAGAGAAAAAAAATATCGCTTGGCTTAATGACCCTGGTTTCATGCATCTACCGCCAAAGTTTCGGTTCTATATTTTTCTTTTTCTTTTTCTTTTTTATGTTTTATTTATTATTCTTCTTACTGTTACTATTATTATTTATTATTTGTTATTGTTAGTTTTAATATTTGTTTGTGATTTGAGCTTAAAATAAGTTTTGGATTGGGCTTTAGATCCTACTTGCTCATGCCCATCCCTATTAGCATCCTTTTTTATTTTATTTTTTATTTTCTTAATTAATTATTTAATTTAGATTAATAATTAATAAATTGATTAATTTTTAGTTGTTTAATTGATTATATTTTAATTAATTAATTACTTTTAATTATTAAATGGATTATTTAATGAATTGTTAATTAGTCTCATTTTGATAACTCATTTACTTAGGTATTTTTTCTTTTAATCCATGTCCATACTATGGTACATGTAAATATACGCACTTGATATTTCCCATAAATTCAATTTCAATAACATCTCTTTCGATTTCAAAATCAATTACAACTATCCACAATTTCAAGATTCATTTCAAAATAAATACAATTCATTTTCAACTATTTCACAGATAAAAAATAGTATTAAAACTCTTTTCCAAATAAACCACGAAAGAATAGGACCGTTAGAATCTAGCATTCCGATGGGAACCCTCGAATGATCGGTCTCGAGCCACGCATTTTGGGTTAACTGTTCATTCTTTTCTTTCGTCCCTAAAACACTTTAATTAACTTGAACAAAATAAGGATCGTTGGGATCAAGCATTCTGGCGCAACTCTTTGAACAATTGATTCTTATCAAGCATTCGTTGTTCATCAAATAATTTTCTAAAGTAATTCGATTGAAAAAGGACCATTGGAATCTAGCATTCCGGTGGAACCCCGAATGATTGATCCCGAGGCTTATGTCTCGTTCTCATCAAATGTTCGTCAAACCCCAAAAAATACATCCAACCAATGAAACTCTTTTTCGCAGCCGTGCGATTGATCAGAAAATCCTTTTCATAAACGAAAGACACCTTGTCTTAAGGTGATGTAAAGCAATGCTTCGGCCACAATTGTTGAGTTGAGATAAATGACATTTTTCCGAATGTTGATTTGTAAATCCATTCGATGTGTGGTATACGTCCGCTCCTCATCTGTTTTGGGTAAAACAATGTTTTCATTGATTAATACAATATAGGTTTCGCTAAAATCGACAACAAACAAATATTTTCTACCCAAAACTACATAAGCCTTGATTTCTCTGTTGAGATACGTAGGAGCAAGATTTGTAAATTTTGTCAGGCCCACAAATAAAAAACTTAGGTTTAGTCCTTCGTCAAAAATCCAAAAAAAAATTCTCCTCTCTTCTATTCTTTCTTTCCCACCTAATAACCCGAGAAGCCTAACATTTCTAAGCTAACAATAACACACACAATTAACCTAATGGTTCCCGTTGAGTACAACGGACGTAAGGGGTGCTAATACCTTTCCCTTGCGTAATCGACTCCCGAACCCTGATATTGGTTGCGACGACCATAATCATTGTCGTTCTTTCTTGGGTTTTATCGATATTTCCCCTTTTGGTGAAAGAAAAACTCGGCCTTTCTTTTGGAAATGCAGAGCTTTATTTTATCATCCAATTTTCTTCTTCATGCTACAGACTAATAAATTGGACACTCTTCTTTATTCAAGTAGACAAGGTGACATGACAATCCACTCACCTTTTTCCTTCATTAAACATTATGACCATCTCATAAACATATTAAACAATAATCCTCTCCCTATCAGTACCTACGTTTCACACCCTTCACAATCCCAATTTTCAACTCACCATCATGCTTCCATTTTTCACTAATAACTTTACTCTCTCAACTTGAAAGGGAAAGAGGAAAATGATAAAAATCATATCTTTCATGTGAACAAGAAGTAACACCATGTAATAGCCTTTCTCCTTCTATTCTTCCAACACTACATAACAATCCTCTTTCTACACGCTCATGCACACGAACTCATTCACATCAACTTAAAACCAAGAAATCTTCACTTCACACAACACAAATATCTTTTTTCTTTACACTACTACAACACACTTCTACAACTCATGAATCACCATTTTTTTTCTCTTTTCACAAGTTGTTATCACATGTCAACATCCATGAGCTTCTTCATCTTCTTCATTTTTTCATCAACTCAAACAACCATAAACACTCCATTTTTCATGCACACTCATACACCATGTAAAATGCCACTAACAACAACCATACTCATGTCTTCATAATAACAAACAACTATCACAAAACAACTTAACCAAACAATGTCATAAGGAAAGAAAGCACATAAAACCACTGTATGTTTCTCTGACGTGACACTCCGCCAAACCACTTCGAAACACCATTCAAAATTATCATTCTTCCACTCACGAATCAGATTTGCACACTTTCTCCTCCGATCCAGCTTCTGCACCCAACCGCTGTGGATCTGATTCATCGGAACTCCACTACACAGCCACCATGTGCACACAATCGGTATCTTTCTTCCTCTTCCGTGTTTTCATTTTTAGCGTTTTGGTTTTGGCCACCATGTATTATGCGTTAGAGAGAGAGAGAGAGATTGATTAAGTTTATTTTAATTTTCTTTTCTTCTGGAAACGTTGGTTTTAGCCGGAAACATGATAAAGACATTTTGTTGTTTGCAAAAGAGACTAAAAAAAATTAGTTCATAATATTAGAAGTTTGAAAAAGTCAACATATTTTTTTTGTTTTAATTTTTTATATTATTATCACTTAAGTTTGTAACCTCTTCTTTCTCTAGTGACTTTGAAAAATATCTAAATTCTACACCATAAGTTACAGTAATTTAGAACTTATAAATGCTATACAGATAAAATTAACCTTTTCTTTTATTTATTTAAGAATTAATTTTATGATAAAAAGAGAAAAAAAATATCGCTTGGCTTAATGACCCTGGTTTCATGCATCTACCGCCAAAGTTTCGGTTCTATATTTTTCTTTTTCTTTTTCTTTTTTATGTTTTATTTATTATTTTTCTTACTGTTACTATTATTATTTATTATTTGTTATTGTTAGTTTTAATATTTGTTTGTGATTTGAGCTTAAAATAAGTTTTGGATTGGGCTTTAGATCCTACTTGCTCATGCCCATCCCTATTGGCATCCTTTTTTATTTTATTTTTTATTTTCTTAATTAATTATTTAATTTAGATTAATAATTAATAAATTGATTAATTTTTAGTTGTTTAATTGATTATATTTTAATTAATTAATTACTTTTAATTATTAAATGGATTATTTAATGAATTGTTAATTAGTCTCATTTTGATAACTCATTTACTTAGGTATTTTTTCTTTTAATCCATGTCCATACTATGGTACATGTAAATATACGCACTTGATATTTCCCATAAATTCAATTTCAATAACATCTCGTTCGATTTCAAAATCAATTACAACTATCCACAATTTCAAGATTCATTTCAAAATAAATACAATTCATTTTCAACCATTTCACAGATAAAAAATAGTATTAAAACTCTTTTCCAAATAAACCACAAAAGAATAGGACCGTTAGAATCTAGCATTCCGATGGGAACCCTCGAATGATCGGACTCGAGCCACGCATTTTGGGTTAACTGTTCATTCTTTTCTTTCGTCCCTAAAACACTTTAATTAACTTGGACAAAATAAGGATCGTTGGGATCAAGCATTCTGGCGCAACTCTTTGAACAATTGATTCTTATCAAGCATTCGTTGTTCATCAAATAATTTTCTAAAGTAATTCGATTGAAAAAGGACCATTGGAATCTAGCATTCCGGTGGAACCCCAAATGATTGATCCCGAGGCTTATGTCTCGTTCTCATCAAATGTTCGTCAAACCCCAAAAAATACATCCAACCAATGAAACTCTTTTTCGCAGCCGTGCGATTGATCAGAAAATCCTTTTCATAAACGAAAGACACCTTGTCTTAAGGTGATGTAAAGCAATGCTTCGGCCACAAATGTTGAGTTGAGATAAATGACATTTTTCCGAATGTTGATTTGTAAATCCATTCGATGTGTGGTATACGTCCGCTCCTCATCTGTTTTGGGTAAAACAATGTTTTCATTGATTAATACAATATAGCTTTCGCTAAAATCGACAACAAACAAATATTTTCTACCCAAAACTACATAAGCCTTGATTTCTCTGTTGAGATACGTAGGAGCAAGATTTGTAAATTTTGTCAGGCCCACAAATAAAAAACTTAGGTTTAGTCCTTCGTCAAAAATCCAAAAAAAAATTCTCCTATCTTCTATTCTTTCTTTCCCACCTAATAACTCGAGAAGCCTAACATTTCTAAGCTAACAATAACACACACAATTAACCTAATGGTTCCCGTTGAGTACAACGGACGTAAGGGGTGCTAATACCTTTCCCTTACGTAATCGACTCCCGAACCCTGATATTGGTTGCGACGACCATAATTGTTGTCGTTCTTTCTTGGGTTTTATCGATATTTCCCCTTTTGGTGAAAGAAAAACTCGGCCTTTCTTTTGGAAATGCAGAGCTTTATTTTATTATCCAATTTTCTTCTTCATGCTACAGACTAATAAATTGGACACTCTTCTTTATTCAAGTAGACAAGGTGACATGAAAATCCACTCACCTTTTTCCTTCATTAAACATTATGACCATCTCATAAACATATTAAACAATAATCCTCTCCCTATCAGTACATACATTTCACACCCTTCACAATCCCAACTTTCAACTCACCATCATGCTTCCATTTTTCACTAATAACTTCACTCTCTCAACTTGAAAGGGAAAGAGGAAAATGATAAAAATCATATCTTTCATGTGAACAAGAAGTAACACCATGTAATAGCCTTTCTCCTTCTATTCTTCCAACACTACATAACAATCCTCTTTCTACACGCTCATGCACACGAACTCATTCACATCAACTTAAAACCAACAAATCTTCACTTCACACAACACATTTATCTTTTTTCTTTACACTACTACAACACATTTCTACAACTCATGAATCACCATTTTTTTTTCACTTTTCACAAGTTGTTATCACATGTCAACATCCATGAGCTTCTTCATCTTCTTCATTTTTTCATCAACTCAAATAACCATAAACACTCCATTTTTCATGCACACTCATACACCATGTAAAATGCCACTAACAACAACCATACTCATGTCTTCATAATAACAAACAACTATCACAAAACAACTTAACCAAACAATGTCATAAGGAAAGAAAGCACATAAAACCACTGTATGTTTCTCTGACGCGACACTCCGCCAAACCACTTTGAAACACCATTCAAAATTATCATTCTTCCACTCACGAATCAGATTTGCACACTTTCTCCTCTGATCCAGCTTCTGCACCCAACCGCTGTGGATCTGATTTGTCGGAACTCCACTACACAGCCACCATGTGCACTCAATCGGTATCTTTCTTCCTCTTCCGTGTTTTAATTTTTAGCGTTTTGGTTTTGGCCACCATGTATTATGCGTTAGAGAGAGAGAGAGAGAGAGAGAGAGAGAGATTGATTAAGTTTATTTTAATTTTTTTTCTTCTGGAAATGTTGGTTTTAGCCGGAAACATGATAAAGACATTTTGTTGTTTGCAAAAGAGACTAAAAAAAATTAGTTCATAATATTAGAAGTTTGAAAAAGTCAACATAATTTTTTTGTTTTAATTTTTTATATTATTATCACTTAAGTTTGTAACCTCTTCTTTCTCTAGTGACTTTGAAAAATATCTAAATTCTACACCATAAGTTACAGTAATTTGGAACTTTAAAATTCTATACAGATAAAATTAACCTTTTCTTTTATTTATTTAAGAATTAATTTTATGATAAAAAGAGAAAAAAATATCGCTTGGCTTAATGACCCTGGTTTCATGCATCTACCGCCAAAGTTTCGGTTCTTTTTTTTTCTTTTTCTTTTTCTTTTTTATGTTTTATTTATTATTCTTATTACTGTTACTATTATTATTTATTATTTGTTATTGTTAGCTTTAATATTTGTTTGTGATTTGAGTTTAAAATAAGTTTTGGATTGGGCTTTAGATCCTACTTGCTCATGCCCATCCCTATTGGCATCCTTTTTTATTTTATTTTTTATTTTCTTAATTAATTATTTAATTTAGATTAATAATTAATAAATTGATTAATTTTTAGTTGTTTAATTGATTATATTTTAATTAATTAATTACTTTTAATTATTAAGTGGATTATTTAATGAATTGTTAATTAGTCTCATTTTGATAACTCATTTACTTAGGTATTTTTTCTTTTAATCCATGTCCATACTATGGTACATGTAAATATCCGCACTTGATATTTCCCATAAATTCAATTTCAATAACATCTCTTTCGATTTCAAAATCAATTACAACTATCCACAATTTCAAGATTCATTTCAAAATAAATACAATTCATTTTCAACCATTTCACAAATAAAAAATAGTATTAAAACTCTTTTCCAAATAAACCACGAAAGAATAGGACCGTTAGAATCTAGCATTCCGATGGGAACCCTCGAATGATCGGTCTCGAGCCACGCATTTTGGGTTAACTGTTCATTCTTTTCTTTCGTCCCTAAAACACTTTAATTAACTTGGACAAAATAAGGATCGTTGGGATCAAGCATTCTGGCGCAACTCTTTGAACAATTGATTCTTATCAAGCATTCGTTGTTCATCAAATAATTTTCTAAAGTAATTCGATTGAAAAAGGACCATTGGAATCTAGCATTCCGGTGGAACCCCGAATGATTGATCCCGAGGCTTATGTCTCGTTCTCATCAAATGTTCGTCAAACCCCAAAAAATACATCCAACCAATGAAACTCTTTTTCGCAGCCGTGCGATTGATCAGAAAATCCTTTTCATAAACGAAAGACACCTTGTCTTAAGGTGATGTAAAGCAATGCTTCGGCCACAATTGTTGAGTTGAGATAAATGACGTTTTTCCGAATGTTGATTTGTAAATCCATTCGATGTGTGGTATACGTCCGCTCCTCATCTGTTTTGGGTAAAACAATGTTTTCATTGATTAATACAATATAGCTTTCGCTAAAATCGACAACAAACAAATATTTTCTACCCAAAACTACATAAGCCTTGATTTCTCTGTTGAGATACGTAGGAGCAAGATTTGTAAATTTTGTCAGGCCCACTAATAAAAAACTTAGGTTTAGTCCTTCGTCAAAAATCCAAAAAAAAATTCTCCTCTCTTCTATTCTTTCTTTCCCACCTAATAACTCGAGAAGCCTAACATTTCTAAGCTAACAATAACACACACAATTAACCTAATGGTTCCCGTTGAGTACAACGGACGTAAGGGGTGCTAATACCTTTCCCTTGCGTAATCGACTCCCGAACCCTGATATTGGTTGCGACGACCATAATCATTGTCGTTCTTTCTTGGGTTTTATCGATATTTCCCCTTTTGGTGAAAGAAAAACTCGGCCTTTCTTTTGGAAATGCAGAGCTTTATTTTATTATCCAATTTTCTTCTTCATGCTACAGACTAATAAATTGGACACTCTTCTTTATTCAAGTAGACAAGGTGACATGACAATCCACTCACCTTTTTCCTTCATTAAACATTATGACCATCTCATAAACATATTAAACAATAATCCTCTCCCTATCAGTACCTACGTTTCACACCCTTCACAATCCCAACTTTCAACTCACCATCATGCTTCCATTTTTCACTAATAACTTCACTCTCTCAACTTGAAAGGGAAAGAGGAAAATGATAAAAATCATATCTTTCATGTGAACAAGAAGTAACACCATGTAATAGCCTTTCTCCTTCTATTCTTCCAACACTACATAACAATCCTCTTTCTACACGCTCATGCACACGAACTCATTCACATCAACTTAAAACCAACAAATCTTCACTTCACACAACACAAATATCTTTTTTCTTTACACTACTACAACACACTTCTACAACTCATGAATCACCATTTTTTTTCTCTTTTCACAAGTTGTTATCACATGTCAACATCCATGAGCTTCTTCATCTTCTTCATTTTTTCATCAACTCAAACAACCATAAACACTCCATTTTTCATGCACACTCATACACCATGTAAAATGCCACTAACAACAACCATACTCATGTCTTCATAATAACAAACAACTATCACAAAACAACTTAACCAAACAATGTCATAAGGAAAGAAAGCACATAAAACCACTGTATGTTTCTCTGACGCGACACTCCGCCAAACCACTTCGAAACACCATTCAAAATTATCATTCTTCCACTCACGAATCAGATTTGCACACTTTCTCCTCCGATCCAGCTTCTGCACCCAACCGCTGTGGATCTGATTCGTCGGAACTCCACTACACAGCCACCATGTGCACTCAATCGGTATCTTTCTTCCTCTTTCGTGTTTTCATTTTTAGCGTTTTGGTTTTGGCCACCATGTATTATGCGTTATAGAGAGAGAGAGAGATTGATTAAGTTTATTTTAATTTTTTTCTTCTTCTGGAAACGTTGGTTTTAGCCGGAAACATGATAAAGACATTTTGTTGTTTGCAAAAGAGACTAAAAAAATTAGTTCATAATATTAGAATTTGAAAAAGTCAACATATTTTTTTTTTAATTTTTTATATTATTATCACTTAAGTTTGTAACCTCTTCTTTCTCTAGTGACTTTGAAAAATATCTAAATTCTACACCATAAGTTACAGTAATTTAGAACATATAAATGCTATACAGATAAAATTAACCTTTTCTTTTATTTATTTAAGAATTAATTTTATGATAAAGAGAGAAAAAAAATATCGCTTGGCTTAATGACCCTGGTTTCATGCATCTACCGCCAAAGTTTCGGTTCTATATTTTTCTTTTTCTTTTTCTTTTTTATGTTTTATTTATTATTCTTCTTACTGTTACTATTATTATTTATTATTTGTTATTGTTAGTTTTAATATTTGTTTGTGATTTGAGCTTAAAATAAGTTTTGGATTGGGCTTTAGATCCTACTTGCTCATGCCCATCCCTATTGGCATCCTTTTTTATTTTATTTTTTATTTTCTTAATTAATTATTTAATTTAGATTAATAATTAATAAATTGATTAATTTTTAGTTGTTTAATTGATTATATTTTAATTAATTAATTACTTTTAATTATTAAGTGGATTATTTAATGAATTGTTAATTAGTCTCATTTTGATAACTCATTTACTTAGGTATTTTTTCTTTTAATCCATGTCCATACTATGGTACATGTAAATATACGCACTTGATATTTCCCATAAATTCAATTTCAATAACATCTCTTTCGATTTCAAAATCAATTACAACTATCCACAATTTCAAGATTCATTTCAAAATAAATACAATTCATTTTCAACCATTTCACAAATAAAAAATAGTATTAAAACTCTTTTCCAAATAAACCACGAAAGAATAGGACCGTTAGAATCTAGCATTCCGATGGGAACCCTCGAATGATCGGTCTCGAGCCACGCATTTTGGGTTAACTGTTCATTCTTTTCTTTCGTCCCTAAAACACTTTAATTAACTTGGACAAAATAAGGATCGTTGGGATCAAGCATTCTGGCGCAACTCTTTGAACAATTGATTCTTATCAAGCATTCGTTGTTCATCAAATAATTTTCTAAAGTAATTCGATTGAAAAAGGACCATTGGAATCTAGCATTCCGGTGGAACCCCGAATGATTGATCCCGAGGCTTATGTCTCGTTCTCATCAAATGTTCGTCAAACCCCAAAAAATACATCCAACCAATGAAACTCTTTTTCGCAGCCGTGCGATTGATCAGAAAATCCTTTTCATAAACGAAAGACACCTTGTCTTAAGGTGATGTAAAGCAATGCTTCGGCCACAATTGTTGAGTTGAGATAAATGACGTTTTTCCGAATGTTGATTTGTAAATCCATTCGATGTGTGGTATACGTCCGCTCCTCATCTGTTTTGGGTAAAACAATGTTTTCATTGATTAATACAATATAGCTTTCGCTAAAATCGACAACAAACAAATATTTTCTACCCAAAACTACATAAGCCTTGATTTCTCTGTTGAGATACGTAGGAGCAAGATTTGTAAATTTTGTCAGGCCCACTAATAAAAAACTTAGGTTTAGTCCTTCGTCAAAAATCCAAAAAAAAATTCTCCTCTCTTCTATTCTTTCTTTCCCACCTAATAACTCGAGAAGCCTAACATTTCTAAGCTAACAATAACACACACAATTAACCTAATGGTTCCCGTTGAGTACAACGGACGTAAGGGGTGCTAATACCTTTCCCTTGCGTAATCGACTCCCGAACCCTGATATTGGTTGCGACGACCATAATCATTGTCGTTCTTTCTTGGGTTTTATCGATATTTCCCCTTTTGGTGAAAGAAAAACTCGGCCTTTCTTTTGGAAATGCAGAGCTTTATTTTATTATCCAATTTTCTTCTTCATGCTACAGACTAATAAATTGGACACTCTTCTTTATTCAAGTAGACAAGGTGACATGACAATCCACTCACCTTTTTCCTTCATTAAACATTATGACCATCTCATAAACATATTAAACAATAATCCTCTCCCTATCAGTACCTACGTTTCACACCCTTCACAATCCCAACTTTCAACTCACCATCATGCTTCCATTTTTCACTAATAACTTCACTCTCTCAACTTGAAAGGGAAAGAGGAAAATGATAAAAATCATATCTTTCATGTGAACAAGAAGTAACACCATGTAATAGCCTTTCTCCTTCTATTCTTCCAACACTACATAACAATCCTCTTTCTACACGCTCATGCACACGAACTCATTCACATCAACTTAAAACAACAAATCTTCACTTCACACAACACAAATATCTTTTTTCTTTACACTACTACAACACACTTCTACAACTCATGAATCACCATTTTTATTTCTCTTTTCACAAGTTGTTATCACATGTCAACATCCATGAGCTTCTTCATCTTCTTCATTTTTTCATCAACTCAAACAACCATAAACACTCCATTTTTCATGCACACTCATACACCATGTAAAATGCCACTAACAACAACCATACTCATGTCTTCATAATAACAAACAACTATCACAAAACAACTTAACCAAACAATGTCATAAGGAAAGAAAGCACATAAAACCACTGTATGTTTCTCTGACGCGACACTCCGCCAAACCACTTCGAAACACCATTCAAAATTATCATTCTTCCACTCACGAATCAGATTTGCACACTTTCTCCTCCGATCCAGCTTCTGCACCCAACCGCTGTGGATCTGATTCGTCGGAACTCCACTACACAACCACCATGTGCACTCAATCGGTATCTTTCTTCCTCTTTCGTGTTTTCATTTTTAGCGTTTTGGTTTTGGCCACCATATATTATGCGTTAGAGAGAGAGAGAGAGAGATTGATTAAGTTTATTTTAATTTTTTTTCTTCTGGAAATGTTGGTTTTAGCCGGAAACATGATAAAGACATTTTGTTGTTTGCAAAAGAGACTAAAAAAAATTAGTTCATAATATTAGAAGTTTGAAAAAGTCAACATGTTTTTTTTGTTTTAATTTTTTATATTATTATCACTTAAGTTTGTAACCTCTTCTTTCTCTAGTGACTTTGAAAAATATCTAAATTCTACACCATAAGTTACAGTAATTTAGAACTTATAAATGCTATACAGATAAAATTAACCTTTTCTTTTTTTTATTTAAGAATTAATTTTATGATAAAAAGAGAAAAAAATATCGCTTGGCTTAATGACCCTGGTTTCATGCATCTACCGCCAAAGTTTCGGTTCTATATTTTTCTCTTTCTTTTTCTTTTTTATGTTTTATTTATTATTCTTCTTACTGTTACTATTATTATTTATTATTTGTTATTGTTAGTTTTAATATTTGTTTGTGATTTGAGCTTAAAATAAGTTTTGGATTGGGCTTTAGATCCTACTTGCTCATGCCCATCCCTATTGGCATCCTTTTTTATTTTATTTTTTATTTTCTTAATTAATTATTTAATTTAGATTAATAATTAATAAATTGATTAATTTTTAGTTGTTTAATTGATTATATTTTAATTAATTAATTACTTTTAATTATTAAGTGGATTATTTAATGAATTGTTAATTAGTCTCATTTTGATAACTCATTTACTTAGGTATTTTTTCTTTTAATCCATGTCCATACTATGGTACATGTAAATATACGCACTTGATATTTCCCATAAATTCAATTTCAATAACATCTCTTTCGATTTCAAAATCAATTACAACTATCCACAATTTCAAGATTCATTTCAAAATAAATACAATTCATTTTCAACCATTTCACAAATAAAAAATAGTATTAAAACTCTTTTCCAAATAAACCACGAAAGAATAGGACCGTTAGAATCTAGCATTCCGATGAGAACCCTCGAATGATCGGTCTCGAGCCACGCATTTTGGGTTAACTGTTCATTCTTTTCTTTCGTCCCTAAAACACTTTAATTAACTTGGACAAAATAAGGATCGTTGGGATCAAGCATTCTGGCGCAACTCTTTGAACAATTGATTCTTATCAAGCATTCGTTGTTCATCAAATAATTTTCTAAAGTAATTCGATTGAAAAAGGACCATTGGAATCTAGCATTCCGGTGGAACCCCGAATGATTGATCCCGAGGCTTATGTCTCATTCTCATCAAATGTTCGTCAAACCCCAAAAAATACATCCAACCAATGAAACTCTTTTTCGCAGCCGTGCGATTGATCAGAAAATCCTTTTCATAAACGAAAGACACCTTGTCTTAAGGTGATGTAAAGCAATGCTTCGGCCACAATTGTTGAGTTGAGATAAATGACGTTTTTCCGAATGTTGATTTGTAAATCCATTCGATGTGTGGTATACGTCCGCTCCTCATCTGTTTTGGGTAAAACAATGTTTTCATTGATTAATACAATATAACTTTCGCTAAAATCGACAACAAATAAATATTTTCTACCCAGAACTACATAAGCCTTGATTTCTCTGTTGAGATACGTAGGAGCAAGATTCGTAAATTTTGTCAGGCCCACTAATAAAAAACTTAGGTTTAGTCCTTCGTCAAAAATCCAAAAAAAAATTCTCCTCTCTTCTATTCTTTCTTTCCCACCTAATAACTCGAGAAGCCTAACATTTCTAAGCTAACAATAACACACACAATTAACCTAATGGTTCCCGTTGAGTACAACGGACGTAAGGGGTGCTAATACCTTTCCCTTGCGTAATCGACTCCCGAACCCTGATATTGGTTGCGACGACCATAATCATTGTCGTTCTTTCTTGGGTTTTATCGATATTTCCCCTTTTGGTGAAAGAAAAACTCGGCCTTTCTTTTGGAAATGCAGAGCTTTATTTTATTATCCAATTTTCTTCTTCATGCTACAGACTAATAAATTGGACACTCTTCTTTATTCAAGTAGACAAGGTGACATGACAATCCACTCACCTTTTTCCTTCATTAAACATTATGACCATCTCATAAACATATTAAACAATAATCCTCTCCCTATCAGTACCTACGTTTCACACCCTTCACAATCCCAACTTTCAACTCACCATCATGCTTCCATTTTTCACTAATAACTTCACTCTCTCAACTTGAAAGGGAAAGAGGAAAATGATAAAAATCATATCTTTCATGTGAACAAGAAGTAACACCATGTAATAACCTTTCTCCTTCTATTCTTCCAACACTACATAACAATCCTCTTTCTACACGCTCATGCACACGAACTCATTCACATCAACTTAAAACCAACAAATCTTCACTTCACACAACACAAATATCTTTTTTCTTTACACTACTACAACACACTTCTACAACTCATGAATCACCATTTTTTCTCTTTTTACAAGTTGTTATCACATGTCAACATCCATGAGCTTCTTCATCTTCTTCATTTTTTCATCAACTCAAACAACCATAAACACTCCATTTTTCATGCACACTCATACACCATGTAAAATGCCACTAACAACAACCATACTCATGTCTTCATAATAACAAACAACTATCACAAAACAACTTAACCAAACAATGTCATAAGGAAAGAAAGCACATAAAACCACTGTATGTTTCTCTGACGCGACACTCCGCCAAACCACTTCGAAACACCATTCAAAATTATCATTCTTCCACTCACGAATCATATTTGCACACTTTCTCCTCCGATCCAGCTTCTGCACCCAACCGCTGTGGATCTGATTCGTCGAAACTCCACTACACAACCACATGTGCACTCAATCGGTATCTTTCTTCCTCTTTCGTGTTTTCATTTTTAGCGTTTTGGTTTTGGCCACCATGTATTATGCGTTAGAGAGAGAGAGAGAGATTGATTAAGTTTATTTTAATTTTTTATCTTCTGGAAATGTTGGTTTTAGCCGGAAACATGATAAAGTCATTTTGTTGTTTGCAAAAGAGACTAAAAAAAATTAGTTCATAATATTAGAAATTTGAAAAAGTCAACATATTTTTTTTGTTTTAATTTTTTATATTATTATCACTTAAGTTTGTAACCTCTTCTTTCTCTAGTGACTTTGAAAAATATCTAAATTCTACACCATAAGTTACAGTAATTTAGAACTTATAAATGCTATACAGATAAAATTAACCTTTTCTTTTATTTATTTAAGAATTAATTTTATGATAAAAAGAGAAAAAAATATCGCTTGGCTTAATGTCCCTGGTTTCATGCATCTACCGCCAAAGTTTCGGTTCTATATTTTTCTTTTTCTTTTTCTTTTTTATGTTTTATTTATTATTCTTATTACTGTTACTATTATTATTTATTATTTGTTATTGTTAGTTTTAATATTTGTTTGTGATTTGAGCTTAAAATAAGTTTTGGATTGGGCTTTAGATCCTACTTGCTCATTCCCATCCCTATTGGCATCCTTTTTTATTTTATTTTTTATTTTCTTAATTAATTATTTAATTTAGATTAATAATTAATAAATTGATTAATTTTTAGTTGTTTAATTGATTATATTTTAATTAATTAATTACTTTTAATTATTAAGTGGATTATTTAATGAATTGTTAATTAGTCTCATTTTGATAACTCATTTACTTAGGTATTTTTTCTTTGAATCCATGTCCATACTATGGTACATGTAAATATACGCACTTGATATTTCCCATAAATTCAATTTCAATAACATCTCTTTCGATTTCAAAATCAATTACAACTATCCACAATTTCAAGATTCATTTCAAAATAAATACAATTCATTTTCAACCATTTCACAAATAAAAAATAGTATTAAAACTCTTTCCCAAATAAACCACGAAAGAATAGGACCGTTAGAATCTAGCATTCCGATGAGAACCCTCGAATGATCGGTCTCGAGCCACGCATTTTGGGTTAACTGTTCATTCTTTTCTTTCGTCCCTAAAACACTTTAATTAACTTGGACAAAATAAGGATCGTTGGGATCAAGCATTCTGGCGCAACTCTTTGAACAATTGATTCTTATCAAGCATTCGTTGTTCATCAAATAATTTTCTAAAGTAATTCGATTGAAAAAGGACCATTGGAATCTAGCATTCCGGTGGAACCCCGAATGATTGATCCCGAGGCTTATGTCTCATTCTCATCAAATGTTCGTCAAACCCCAAAAAATACATCCAACCAATGAAACTCTTTTTCGCAGCCGTGCGATTGATCAGAAAATCCTTTTCATAAACGAAAGACACCTTGTCTTAAGGTGATGTAAAGCAATGCTTCGGCCACAATTGTTGAGTTGAGATAAATGACGTTTTTCCGAATGTTGATTTGTAAATCCATTCGATGTGTGGTATACGTCCGCTCCTCATCTGTTTTGGGTAAAACAATGTTTTCATTGATTAATACAATATAACTTTCGCTAAAATCGACAACAAATAAATATTTTCTACCCAGAACTACATAAGCCTTGATTTCTCTGTTGAGATACGTAGGAGCAAGATTCGTAAATTTTGTCAGGCCCACTAATAAAAAACTTAGGTTTAGTCCTTCGTCAAAAATCCAAAAAAAAATTCTCCTCTCTTCTATTCTTTCTTTCCCACCTAATAACTCGAGAAGCCTAACATTTCTAAGCTAACAATAACACACACAATTAACCTAATGGTTCCCGTTGAGTACAACGGACGTAAGGGGTGCTAATACCTTTCCCTTGCGTAATCGACTCCCGAACCCTGATATTGGTTGCGACGACCATAATCATTGTCGTTCTTTCTTGGGTTTTATCGATATTTCCCCTTTTGGTGAAAGAAAAACTCGGCCTTTCTTTTGGAAATGCAGAGCTTTGTTTTATTATCCAATTTTCTTCTTCATGCTACAGACTAATAAATTGGACACTCTTCTTTATTCAAGTAGACAAGGTGACATGACAATCCACTCACCTTTTTCCTTCATTAAACATTATGACCATCTCATAAACATATTAAACAATAATCCTCTCCCTATCAGTACCTACGTTTCACACCCTTCACAATCCCAACTTTCAACTCACCATCATGCTTCCATTTTTCACTAATAACTTCACTCTCTCAACTTGAAAGGGAAAGAGGAAAATGATAAAAATCATATCTTTCATGTGAACAAGAAGTAACACCATGTAATAACCTTTCTCCTTCTATTCTTCCAACACTACATAACAATCCTCTTTCTACACGCTCATGCACACGAACTCATTCACATCAACTTAAAACCAACAAATCTTCACTTCACACAACACAAATATCTTTTTTCTTTACACTACTACAACACACTTCTACAACTCATGAATCACCATTTTTTTCTCTTTTCACAAGTTGTTATCACATGTCAACATCCATGAGCTTCTTCATCTTCTTCATTTTTTCATCAACTCAAACAACCATAAACACTCCATTTTTCATGCACACTCATACACCATGTAAAATGCCACTAACAACAACCATACTCATGTCTTCATAATAACAAACAACTATCACAAAACAACTTAACCAAACAATGTCATAAGGAAAGAAAGCACATAAAACCACTGTATGTTTCTCTGACGCGACACTCCGCCAAACCACTTCGAAACACCATTCAAAATTATCATTCTTCCACTCACGAATCAGATTTGCACACTTTCTCCTCCGATCCAGCTTCTGCACCCAACCGCTGTGGATCTGATTCGTCGGAACTCCACTACACAGCCACCATGTGCACTCAATCGGTATCTTTCTTCCTCTTTCGTGTTTTCATTTTTAGCGTTTTGGTTTTGGCCACCATGTATTATGCGTTAGAGAGAGAGAGAGAGATTGATTAAGTTTATTTTAATTTTTTATCTTCTGGAAATGTTGGTTTTAGCCGGAAACATGATAAAGTCATTTTGTTGTTTGCAAAAGAGACTAAAAAAAATTAGTTCATAATATTAGAAATTTGAAAAAGTCAACATATTTTTTTTGTTTTAATTTTTTATATTATTATCACTTAAGTTTGTAACCTCTTCTTTCTCTAGTGACTTTGAAAAATATCTAAATTCTACACCATAAGTTACAGTAATTTAGAACTTATAAATGCTATACAGATAAAATTAACCTTTTCTTTTATTTATTTAAGAATTAATTTTATGATAAAAAGAGAAAAAAATATCGCTTGGCTTAATGTCCCTGGTTTCATGCATCTACCGCCAAAGTTTCGGTTCTATATTTTTCTTTTCTTTTTCTTTTTTATGTTTTATTTATTATTCTTATTACTGTTACTATTATTATTTATTATTTGTTATTGTTAGTTTTAATATTTGTTTGTGATTTGAGCTTAAAATAAGTTTTGGATTGGGCTTTAGATCCTACTTGCTCATTCCCATCCCTATTGGCATCCTTTTTTATTTTATTTTTTATTTTCTTAATTAATTATTTAATTTAGATTAATAATTAATAAATTGATTAATTTTTAGTTGTTTAATTGATTATATTTTAATTAATTAATTACTTTTAATTATTAAGTGGATTATTTAATGAATTGTTAATTAGTCTCATTTTGATAACTCATTTACTTAGGTATTTTTTCTTTGAATCCATGTCCATACTATGGTACATGTAAATATACGCACTTGATATTTCCCATAAATTCAATTTCAATAACATCTCTTTCGATTTCAAAATCAATTACAACTATCCACAATTTCAAGATTCATTTCAAAATAAATACAATTCATTTTCAACCATTTCACAAATAAAAAATAGTATTAAAACTCTTTCCCAAATAAACCACGAAAGAATAGGACCGTTAGAATCTAGCATTCCGATGAGAACCCTCGAATGATCGGTCTCGAGCCACGCATTTTGGGTTAACTGTTCATTCTTTTCTTTCGTCCCTAAAACACTTTAATTAACTTGGACAAAATAAGGATCGTTGGGATCAAGCATTCTGGCGCAACTCTTTGAACAATTGATTCTTATCAAGCATTCGTTGTTCATCAAATAATTTTCTAAAGTAATTCGATTGAAAAAGGACCATTGGAATCTAGCATTCCGGTGGAACCCCGAATGATTGATCCCGAGGCTTATGTCTCATTCTCATCAAATGTTCGTCAAACCCCAAAAAATACATCCAACCAATGAAACTCTTTTTCGCAGCCGTGCGATTGATCAGAAAATCCTTTTCATAAACGAAAGACACCTTGTCTTAAGGTGATGTAAAGCAATGCTTCGGCCACAATTGTTGAGTTGAGATAAATGACGTTTTTCCGAATGTTGATTTGTAAATCCATTCGATGTGTGGTATACGTCCGCTCCTCATCTGTTTTAGGTAAAACAATGTTTTCATTGATTAATACAATATAGCTTTCGCTAAAATCGACAACAAACAAATATTTTCTACCCAGAACTACATAAGCCTTGATTTCTCCGTTGAGATACGTAGGAGCAAGATTTGTAAATTTTGTCAGGCCCACTAATAAAAAACTTAGGTTTAGTCCTTCGTCAAAAATCCAAAAAAAAATTCTCCTCTCTTCTATTCTTTCTTTCCCACCTAATAACTCGAGAAGCCTAACATTTCTAAGCTAACAATAACACACACAATTAACCTAATGGTTCCCGTTGAGTACAACGGACGTAAGGGGTGCTAATACCTTTCCCTTGCGTAATCGACTCCCGAACCCTGATATTGGTTGCGACGACCATAATCATTGTCGTTCTTTCTTGGGTTTTATCGATATTTCCCCTTTTGGTGAAAGAAAAACTCGGCCTTTCTTTTGGAAATGCAGAGCTTTGTTTTATTATCCAATTTTCTTCTTCATGCTACAGACTAATAAATTGGACACTCTTCTTTATTCAAGTAGACAAGGTGACATGACAATCCACTCACCTTTTTCCTTCATTAAACATTATGACCATCTCATAAACATATTAAACAATAATCCTCTCCCTATCAGTACCTACGTTTCACACCCTTCACAATCCCAACTTTCAACTCACCATCATGCTTCCATTTTTCACTAATAACTTCACTCTCTCAACTTGAAAGGGAAAGAGGAAAATGATAAAAATCATATCTTTCATGTGAACAAGAAGTAACACCATGTAATAACCTTTCTCCTTCTATTCTTCCAACACTACATAACAATCCTCTTTCTACACGCTCATGCGCACGAACTCATTCACATCAACTTAAAACCAACAAATCTTCACTTCACACAACACAAATATCTTTTTTCTTTACACTACTACAACACACTTCTACAACTCATGAATCACCATTTTTTCTCTTTTTACAAGTTGTTATCACATGTCAACATCCATGAGCTTCTTCATCTTCTTCATTTTTTCATCAACTCAAACAACCATAAACACTCCATTTTTCATGCACACTCATACACCATGTAAAATGCCACTAACAACAACCATACTCATGTCTTCATAATAACAAACAACTATCACAAAACAACTTAACCAAACAATGTCATAAGGAAAGAAAGCACATAAAACCACTGTATGTTTCTCTGACGCGACACTCCGCCAAACCACTTCGAAACACCATTCAAAATTATCATTCTTCCACTCACGAATCATATTTGCACACTTTCTCCTCCGATCCAGCTTCTGCACCCAACCACTGTGGATCTGATTCGTCGAAACTCCACTACACAACCACAATGTGCACTCAATCGGTATCTTTCTTCCTCTTTCGTGTTTTCATTTTTAGCGTTTTGGTTTTGGCCACCATGTATTATGCGTTAGAGAGAGAGAGAGAGATTGATTAAGTTTATTTTAATTTTTTATCTTCTGGAAATGTTGGTTTTAGCCGGAAACATGATAAAGTCATTTTGTTGTTTGCAAAAGAGACTAAAAAAAATTAGTTCATAATATTAGAAATTTGAAAAAGTCAACATATTTTTTTTGTTTTAATTTTTTATATTATTATCACTTAAGTTTGTAACCTCTTCTTTCTCTAGTGACTATGAAAAATATCTAAATTCTACACCATAAGTTACAGTAATTTAGAACTTATAAATGCTATACAGATAAAATTAACCTTTTCTTTTATTTATTTAAGAATTAATTTTATGATAAAAAGAGAAAAAAATATCGCTTGGCTTAATGTCCCTGGTTTCATGCATCTACCGCCAAAGTTTCGGTTCTATATTTTTCTCTTTCTTTTTCTTTTTTATGTTTTATTTATTATTCTTATTACTGTGACTATTATTATTTATTATTTGTTATTGTTAGTTTTAATATTTGTACGTGATTTGAGCTTAAAATAAGTTTTGGATTGGGCTTTAGATCCTACTTGCTCATTCCCATCCCTATTGGCATCCTTTTTTATTTTATTTTTTATTTTCTTAATTAATTATTTAATTTAGATTAATAATTAATAAATTGATTAATTTTTAGTTGTTTAATTGATTATATTTTAATTAATTAATTACTTTTAATTATTAAGTGGATTATTTAATGAATTGTTAATTAGTCTCATTTTGATAACTCATTTACTTAGGTATTTTTTCTTTGAATCCATGTCCATACTATGGTACATGTAAATATACGCACTTGATATTTCCCATAAATTCAATTTCAATAACATCTCTTTCGATTTCAAAATCAATTACAACTATCCACAATTTCAAGATTCATTTCAAAATAAATACAATTCATTTTCAACCATTTCACAAATAAAAAATAGTATTAAAACTCTTTCCCAAATAAACCACGAAAGAATAGGACCGTTAGAATCTAGCATTCCGATGAGAACCCTCGAATGATCGGTCTCGAGCCACGCATTTTGGGTTAACTGTTCATTCTTTTCTTTCGTCCCTAAAACACTTTAATTAACTTGGACAAAATAAGGATCGTTGGGATCAAGCATTCTGGCGCAACTCTTTGAACAATTGATTCTTATCAAGCATTCGTTGTTCATCAAATAATTTTCTAAAGTAATTCGATTGAAAAAGGACCATTGGAATCTAGCATTCCGGTGGAACCCCGAATGATTGATCCCGAGGCTTATGTCTCATTCTCATCAAATGTTCGTCAAACCCCAAAAAATACATCCAACCAATGAAACTCTTTTTCGCAGCCGTGCGATTGATCAGAAAATCCTTTTCATAAACGAAAGACACCTTGTCTTAAGGTGATGTAAAGCAATGCTTCGGCCACAATTGTTGAGTTGAGATAAATGACGTTTTTCCGAATGTTGATTTGTAAATCCATTCGATGTGTGGTATACGTCCGCTCCTCATCTGTTTTAGGTAAAACAATGTTTTCATTGATTAATACAATATAGCTTTCGCTAAAATCGACAACAAACAAATATTTTCTACCCAGAACTACATAAGCCTTGATTTCTCCGTTGAGATACGTAGGAGCAAGATTTGTAAATTTTGTCAGGCCCACTAATAAAAAACTTAGGTTTAGTCCTTCGTCAAAAATCCAAAAAAAAATTCTCCTCTCTTCTATTCTTTCTTTCCCACCTAATAACTCGAGAAGCCTAACATTTCTAAGCTAACAATAACACACACAATTAACCTAATGGTTCCCGTTGAGTACAACGGACGTAAGGGGTGCTAATACCTTTCCCTTGCGTAATCGACTCCCGAACCCTGATATTGGTTGCGACGACCATAATCATTGTCGTTCTTTCTTGGGTTTTATCGATATTTCCCCTTTTGGTGAAAGAAAAACTCGGCCTTTCTTTTGGAAATGCAGAGCTTTGTTTTTTTATCCAATTTTCTTCTTCATGCTACAGACTAATAAATTGGACACTCTTCTTTATTCAAGTAGACAAGGTGACATGACAATCCACTCACCTTTTTCCTTCATTAAACATTATGACCATCTCATAAACATATTAAACAATAATCCTCTCCCTATCAGTACCTACGTTTCACACCCTTCACAATCCCAACTTTCAACTCACCATCATGCTTCCATTTTTCACTAATAACTTCACTCTCTCAACTTGAAAGGGAAAGAGGAAAATGATAAAAATCATATCTTTCATGTGAACAAGAAGTAACACCATGTAACAACCTTTCTCCTTCTATTCTTCCAACACTACATAACAATCCTCTTTCTACACGCTCATGCACACGAACTCATTCACATCAACTTAAAACCAACAAATCTTCACTTCACACAACACAAATATCTTTTTTCTTTACACTACTACAACACACTTCTACAACTCATGAATCACCATTTTTTTTCTCTTTTCACAAGTTGTTATCACATGTCAACATCCATGAGCTTCTTCATCTTCTTCATTTTTTCATCAACTCAAACAACCATAAACACTCCATTTTTCATGCACATTCATACACCATGTAAAATGTCACTAACAACAACCATACTCATGTCTTCATAATAACAAACAACTATCACAAAACAACTTAACCAAACAATGTCATAAGGAAAGAAAGCACATAAAACCACTGTATGTTTCTCTGACGCGACACTCCGCCAAACCACTTCGAAACACCATTCAAAATTATCATTCTTCCACTCACGAATCAGATTTGCACACTTTCTCCTCCCATCCAGCTTCTGCACCCAACCGCTGTGGATCTGATTCGTCGGAACTCCACTACACAGCCACCATGTGCACTAAATCGGTATCTTTCTTCCTCTTTCGTGTTTTCATTTTTAGCGTTTTGGTTTTGGCCACCATGTATTATGCGTTAGAGAGAGAGAGAGAGATTGATTAAGTTTATTTTAATTTTTTTTTCTTCTGGAAATGTTGGTTTTAGCCGGAAACATGATAAAGTCATTTTGTTGTTTGCAAAAAGAGACTAAAAAAAATTAGTTCATAATATTAGAAATTTGAAAAAGTCAACATATTTTTTTTTGTTTTAATTTTTTATATTATTATCACTTAAGTTTGTAACCTCTTCTTTCTCTAGTGACTTTGAAAAATATCTAAATTCTACACCATAAGTTACAGTAATTTAGAACTTATAAATGCTATACAGATAAAATTAACCTTTTCTTTTATTTATTTAAGAATTAATTTTATGATAAAAAGAGAAAAAAATATCGCTTGGCTTAATGTCCCTGGTTTCATGCATCTACCGCCAAAGTTTCGGTTCTATATTTTTCTTTTTCTTTTTCTTTTTTATGTTTTATTTATTATTCTTATTACTGTTACTATTATTATTTATTATTTGTTATTGTTAGTTTTAATATTTGTTTGTGATTTGAGCTTAAAATAAGTTTTGGATTGGGCTTTAGATCCTACTTGCTCATTCCCATCCCTATTGGCATCCTTTTTTATTTTATTTTTTATTTTCTTAATTAATTATTTAATTTAGATTAATAATTAATAAATTGATTAATTTTTAGTTGTTTAATGATTATATTTTAATTAATTAATTACTTTTAATTATTAAGTGGATTATTTAATGAATTGTTAATTAGTCTCATTTTGATAACTCATTTACTTAGGTATTTTTTCTTTGAATCCATGTCCATACTATGGTACATGTAAATATACGCACTTGATATTTCCCATAAATTCAATTTCAATAACATCTCTTTCGATTTCAAAATCAATTACAACTATCCACAATTTCAAGATTCATTTCAAAATAAATACAATTCATTTTCAACCATTTCACAAATAAAAAATAGTATTAAAACTCTTTCCCAAATAAACCACGAAAGAATAGGACCGTTAGAATCTAGCATTCCGATGAGAACCCTCGAATGATCGGTCTCGAGCCACGCATTTTGGGTTAACTGTTCATTCTTTTCTTTCGTCCCTAAAACACTTTAATTAACTTGGACAAAATAAGGATCGTTGGGATCAAGCATTCTGGCGCAACTCTTTGAACAATTGATTCTTATCAAGCATTCGTTGTTCATCAAATAATTTTCTAAAGTAATTCGATTGAAAAAGGACCATTGGAATCTAGCATTCCGGTGGAACCCCGAATGATTGATCCCGAGGCTTATGTCTCATTCTCATCAAATGTTCGTCAAACCCCAAAAAATACATCCAACCAATGAAACTCTTTTTCGCAGCCGTGCGATTGATCAGAAAATCCTTTTCATAAACGAAAGACACCTTGTCTTAAGGTGATGTAAAGCAATGCTTCGGCCACAATTGTTGAGTTGAGATAAATGACGTTTTTCCGAATGTTGATTTGTAAATCCATTCGATGTGTGGTATACGTCCGCTCCTCATCTGTTTTAGGTAAAACAATGTTTTCATTGATTAATACAATATAGCTTTCGCTAAAATCGACAACAAACAAATATTTTCTACCCAGAACTACATAAGCCTTGATTTCTCCGTTGAGATACGTAGGAGCAAGATTTGTAAATTTTGTCAGGCCCACTAATAAAAAACTTAGGTTTAGTCCTTCGTCAAAAATCCAAAAAAAAATTCTCCTCTCTTCTATTCTTTCTTTCCCACCTAATAACTCGAGAAGCCTAACATTTCTAAGCTAACAATAACACACACAATTAACCTAATGGTTCCCGTTGAGTACAACGGACGTAAGGGGTGCTAATACCTTTCCCTTGCGTAATCGACTCCCGAACCCTGATATTGGTTGCGACGACCATAATCATTGTCGTACTTTCTTGGGTTTTATCGATATTTCCCCTTTTGGTGAAAGAAAAACTCGGCCTTTCTTTTGGAAATGCAGAGCTTTGTTTTTTTATCCAATTTTCTTCTTCATGCTACAGACTAATAAATTGGACACTCTTCTTTATTCAAGTAGACAAGGTGACATGACAATCCACTCACCTTTTTCCTTCATTAAACATTATGACCATCTCATAAACATATTAAACAATAATCCTCTCCCTATCAGTACCTACGTTTCACACCCTTCACAATCCCAACTTTCAACTCACCATCATGCTTCCATTTTTCACTAATAACTTCACTCTCTCAACTTGAAAGGGAAAGAGGAAAATGATAAAAATCATATCTTTCATGTGAACAAGAAGTAACACCATGTAACAACCTTTCTCCTTCTATTCTTCCAACACTACATAACAATCCTCTTTCTACACGCTCATGCACACGAACTCATTCACATCAACTTAAAACCAACAAATCTTCACTTCACACAACACAAATATCTTTTTTCTTTACACTACTACAACACACTTCTACAACTCATGAATCACCATTTTTTTTCTCTTTTCACAAGTTGTTATCACATGTCAACATCCATGAGCTTCTTCATCTTCTTCATTTTTTCATCAACTCAAACAACCATAAACACTCCATTTTTCATGCACATTCATACACCATGTAAAATGTCACTAACAACAACCATACTCATGTCTTCATAATAACAAACAACTATCACAAAACAACTTAACCAAACAATGTCATAAGGAAAGAAAGCACATAAAACCACTGTATGTTTCTCTGACGCGACACTCCGCCAAACCACTTCGAAACACCATTCAAAATTATCATTCTTCCACTCACGAATCAGATTTGCACACTTTCTCCTCCCATCCAGCTTCTGCACCCAACCGCTGTGGATCTGATTCGTCGGAACTCCACTACACAGCCACCATGTGCACTAAATCGGTATCTTTCTTCCTCTTTCGTGTTTTCATTTTTAGCGTTTTGGTTTTGGCCACCATGTATTATGCGTTAGAGAGAGAGAGAGAGATTGATTAAGTTTATTTTAATTTTTTTTTCTTCTGGAAATGTTGGTTTTAGCCGGAAACATGATAAAGTCATTTTGTTGTTTGCAAAAAGAGACTAAAAAAAATTAGTTCATAATATTAGAAATTTGAAAAAGTCAACATATTTTTTTTTGTTTTAATTTTTTATATTATTATCACTTAAGTTTGTAACCTCTTCTTTCTCTAGTGACTTTGAAAAATATCTAAATTCTACACCATAAGTTACAGTAATTTAGAACTTATAAATGCTATACAGATAAAATTAACCTTTTCTTTTATTTATTTAAGAATTAATTTTATGATAAAAAGAGAAAAAAATATCGCTTGGCTTAATGTCCCTGGTTTCAGGCATCTACCGCCAAAGTTTCGGTTCTATATTTTTCTTTTTCTTTTTCTTTTTTATGTTTTATTTATTATTCTTATTACTGTTACTATTATTATTTATTATTTGTTATTGTTAGTTTTAATATTTGTTTGTGATTTGAGCTTAAAATAAGTTTTGGATTGGGCTTTAGATCCTACTTGCTCATTCCCATCCCTATTGGCATCCTTTTTTATTTTATTTTTTATTTTCTTAATTAATTATTTAATTTAGATTAATAATTAATAAATTGATTAATTTTTAGTTGTTTAATTGATTATATTTTAATTAATTAATTACTTTTAATTATTAAGTGGATTATTTAATGAATTGTTAATTAGTCTCATTTTGATAACTCATTTACTTAGGTATTTTTTCTTTGAATCCATGTCCATACTATGGTACATGTAAATATACGCACTTGATATTTCCCATAAATTCAATTTCAATAACATCTCTTTCGATTTCAAAATCAATTACAACTATCCACAATTTCAAGATTCATTTCAAAATAAATACAATTCATTTTCAACCATTTCACAAATAAAAAATAGTATTAAAACTCTTTCCCAAATAAACCACGAAAGAATAGGACCGTTAGAATCTAGCATTCCGATGAGAACCCTCGAATGATCGGTCTCGAGCCACGCATTTTGGGTTAACTGTTCTTTCTTTTCTTTCGTCCCTAAAACACTTTAATTAACTTGGACAAAATAAGGATCGTTGGGATCAAGCATTCTGGCGCAACTCTTTGAACAATTGATTCTTATCAAGCATTCGTTGTTCATCAAATAATTTTCTAAAGTAATTCGATTGAAAAAGGACCATTGGAATCTAGCATTCTGGTGGAACCCCGAATGATTGATCCCGAGGCTTATGTCTCATTCTCATCAAATGTTCGTCAAACCCCAAAAAATACATCCAACCAATGAAACTCTTTTTCGCAGCCGTGCGATTGATCAGAAAATCCTTTTCATAAACGAAAGACACCTTGTCTTAAGGTGATGTAAAGCAATGCTTCGGCCACAATTGTTGAGTTGAGATAAATGACGTTTTTCCGAATGTTGATTTGTAAATCCATTCGATGTGTGGTATACGTCCGCTCCTCATCTGTTTTAGGTAAAACAATGTTTTCATTGATTAATACAATATAGCTTTCGCTAAAATCGACAACAAACAAATATTTTCTACCCAGAACTACATAAGCCTTGATTTCTCCGTTGAGATACGTAGGAGCAAGATTTGTAAATTTTGTCAGGCCCACTAATAAAAAACTTAGGTTTAGTCCTTCGTCAAAAATCCAAAAAAAAATTCTCCTCTCTTCTATTCTTTCTTTCCCACCTAATAACTCGAGAAGCCTAACATTTCTAAGCTAACAATAACACACACAATTAACCTAATGGTTCCCGTTGAGTACAACGGACGTAAGGGGTGCTAATACCTTTCCCTTGCGTAATCGACTCCCGAACCCTGATATTGGTTGCGACGACCATAATCATTGTCGTACTTTCTTGGGTTTTATCGATATTTCCCCTTTTGGTGAAAGAAAAACTCGGCCTTTCTTTTGGAAATGCAGAGCTTTGTTTTTTTATCCAATTTTCTTCTTCATGCTACAGACTAATAAATTGGACACTCTTCTTTATTCAAGTAGACAAGGTGACATGACAATCCACTCACCTTTTTCCTTCATTAAACATTATGACCATCTCATAAACATATTAAACAATAATCCTCTCCCTATCAGTACCTACGTTTCACACCCTTCACAATCCCAACTTTCAACTCACCATCATGCTTCCATTTTTCACTAATAACTTCACTCTCTCAACTTGAAAGGGAAAGAGGAAAATGATAAAAATCATATCTTTCATGTGAACAAGAAGTAACACCATGTAACAACCTTTCTCCTTCTATTCTTCCAACACTACATAACAATCCTCTTTCTACACGCTCATGCACACGAACTCATTCACATCAACTTAAAACCAACAAATCTTCACTTCACACAACACAAATATCTTTTTTCTTTACACTACTACAACACACTTCTACAACTCATGAATCACCATTTTTTTTCTCTTTTCACAAGTTGTTATCACATGTCAACATCCATGAGCTTCTTCATCTTCTTCATTTTTTCATCAACTCAAACAACCATAAACACTCCATTTTTCATGCACATTCATACACCATGTAAAATGTCACTAACAACAACCATACTCATGTCTTCATAATAACAAACAACTATCACAAAACAACTTAACCAAACAATGTCATAAGGAAAGAAAGCACATAAAACCACTGTATGTTTCTCTGACGCGACACTCCGCCAAACCACTTCGAAACACCATTCAAAATTATCATTCTTCCACTCACGAATCAGATTTGCACACTTTCTCCTCCCATCCAGCTTCTGCACCCAACCGTTGTGGATCTGATTCGTCGGAACTCCACTACACAGCCACCATGTGCACTAAATCGGTATCTTTCTTCCTCTTTCGTGTTTTCATTTTTAGCGTTTTGGTTTTGGCCACCATGTATTATGCGTTAGAGAGAGAGAGAGAGATTGATTAAGTTTATTTTAATTTTTTTTTCTTCTGGAAATGTTGGTTTTAGCCGGAAACATGATAAAGTCATTTTGTTGTTTGCAAAAAGAGACTAAAAAAAATTAGTTCATAATATTAGAAATTTGAAAAAGTCAACATATTTTTTTTTTGTTTTAATTTTTTATATTATTATCACTTAAGTTTGTAACCTCTTCTTTCTCTAGTGACTTTGAAAAATATCTAAATTCTACACCATTAGTTACAGTAATTTAGAACTTATAAATGCTATACAGATAAAATTAACCTTTTCTTTTATTTATTTAAGAATTAATTTTATGATAAAAAGAGAAAAAAATATCGCTTGGCTTAATGTCCCTGGTTTCATGCATCTACCGCCAAAGTTTCGGTTCTATATTTTTCTTTTTCTTTTTCTTTTTTATGTTTTATTTATTATTCTTATTACTGTTACTATTATTATTTATTATTTGTTATTGTTAGTTTTAATATTTGTTTGTGATTTGAGCTTAAAATAAATTTTGGATTGGGCTTTAGATCCTACTTGCTCATTCCCATCCCTATTGGCATCCTTTTTTATTTTATTTTTTATTTTCTTAATTAATTATTTAATTTAGATTAATAATTAATAAATTGATTAATTTTTAGTTGTTTAATTGATTATATTTTAATTAATTAATTACTTTTAATTATTAAGTGGATTATTTAATGAATTGTTAATTAGTCTCATTTTGATAACTCTTTCGATTTCAAAATCAATTACAACTATCCACAATTTCAAGATTCATTTCAAAATAAATACAATTCATTTTCAACCATTTCACAAATAAAAAATAGTATTAAAACTCTTTTCCAAATAAACCACGAAAGAATAGGACCGTTAGAATCTAGCATTCCGATGAGAACCCTCGAATGATCGGTCTCGAGCCACGCATTTTGGGTTAACTGTTCATTCTTTTCTTTCGTCCCTAAAACACTTTAATTAACTTGGACAAAATAAGGATCGTTGGGATCAAGCATTCTGGCGCAACTCTTTGAACAATTGATTCTTATCAAGCATTCGTTGTTCATCAAATAATTTTCTAAAGTAATTCGATTGAAAAAGGACCATTGGAATCTAGCATTCTGGTGGAACCCCGAATGATTGATCTCGAGGCTTATGTCTCGTTCTCATCAAATGTTCGTCAAACCCCAAAAAATATATCCAACCAATGAAACTCTTTTTCGCAGCCGTGCGATTGATCAGAAAATCCTTTTCATAAATGAAAGACACCTTGTCTTAAGGTGGTGTAAAGCAATGCTTCGGCCACAATTGTTGAGTTGAGATAAATGACGTTTTTCTGAATGTTGATTTGTAAATCCATTCGATGTGTGGTATACATCCACTCCTCATCTGTTTTGGGTAAAACAATGTTTTCATCGATTAATACAATATAGCTTTCGCTAAAATCGACAACAAACAAATATTTTCTACCCAGAACTACGTAAGCCTTGATTTCTTTGTTGAGATACGTAGGAGCAAGATTTGTAAATTTTGTCAGGCCCACTAATAAAAAACTTAGGTTTAGTCCTTCGTCAAAAATCCAAAAAAACATTCTCCTCTCTTCTATTCTTTCTTTCCCACCTAATAACTCGAGAAGCCTAACATTTCTAAGCTAACAATAACACACACAATTAACCTAATGGTTCCCGTTGAGTACAACGGACGTAAGGGGTGCTAATACCTTCCCCTTGCGTAAACGACTCCCGAACCTTGATATTGGTTGCGACGACCATAATCATTGCCGTTCTTTCTTGGGCTTAATCGATATTTCCCCTTTCCATTTTAGGAATAAATAAAGTTCGGAGGCGACTCTGTTTAGTCCATCATGCGAGTGTGTGATTGCGCTTCGCTAAGTCGTGCTCCCATTTTTTGAGGTGCGACAAATCGTAATTGGACTTATGTAGAAGTCACAACTATTTGAGGTTGGGCAATAGAATTTTGGTTTTAATGCATGTTAGAGACATAGTATAAAGGATTATGCTCTTGAAATATACCACACACAAAAATAATATGCAAAAGGGGTGGCCTAATCTCATCCATACTTACGTTGATTTTTCAATCAACTAGCCTTAGGACTTTGAGATATCATAGGCCAAATGAGATGGATGCATAAAGAAGGGGAATGAGATGAAGAGGGAGGGGAATGGATCAAAACTCAAATTGGTCAAAGGAGGACTTTTACTAAATTAATATCATCCATTCATTTTGGGAGATGGAATGTACATTCCATCAATCCCCTAAATCCAATGATATTAACTTGACCAAGTCAAATCAACCTTGACCAAGGCCTAACAACAAGAGTTAAACTCAAACAAGTCATTAAAATTGGTCAACAAAATTATTTGGCATTTATTCAAATTAAAAATACTAAAATAAGGCATTTAAATTAAATATGGTTTGTCAAATTCCTAAAACCTCATCAAAACACCAAAGAAATGGCCATGAGATTTATCATAGGTCAAACAAGGTCAAAGGGCCTTGAAGAAAAAATTTCATAATTTTTAAAGACTTAAAAGTATTTTTAAACAATTAAAAATAAATATAAAATCAATTAAATCATGAAAAATATTAATAATGATCCAAAAAATAATTTTAATTCATAATATGAAAGAGGAAGTTATTTGAATTTTTTTGGTGAAACTCTCATATTTTTTGGATCAATATTAAAATTAATATGAATTAATGAAAATAAAAGGATTAAAATGAAAATCAGAAAATAGAAAAAAACATAAGCCACTTGATCTCCCTCATTAATTGAGATGGCAGATCAAGTGGCCTAGAACGCGCGTTCCATGATGCATGCTAGTCAACTTATCCACACGCCTGGTATTCACAATGGACGCATGAGATTAAAACATTTTGGAATGATCATGTGGCTCAGAACCTGTCCAGCACACCACCGGCGTTGAACCTCCCGTTACCTTCTCAGGCGAGGCTCATCGAACTGGTTTAGTCATCACCATCACATAAATAAAAAAGGAGGACATGATATGAAAGAAAAAATGGCGTAGAGCACGAATCTGACCTCAATTTTAACTAACTCCACATATATAGAAAGATATGAGGAGTTAAATTTTGAGGTGTGTCAACTGAGTTGCTTCGATTTGACCTCTAAGCAACTCAATCTTCTTGCCTACATTGGTAGGACTTCAGACAACCAAAGATCCACGAGAATTGAGTAGAATTGAGAGAGAATCGAAGAGATGAAGTTTTCTAAAAATTACCTTCAATGTTATGCAGTTCTTAATGTTGCTTGCTCCAAACACGATCTGATCACACTTGAGAAGCTAGCAGGAAGTGATTGATGAGGTTACAAGGCTTTGGATCCTGGAGTTTTTGAATCTCCAACAGTTGAGATTCAAACTCAAATTTCAAGTTGAAATTTATTAGGTTTTCCTTTGAATGAGAGGGTTTCAATGGCGGGCAAAGCTGGCGCGCAAGGTGTGATTCAAATGAGCACATAGGTCATGTATTTATAGCATGAATGAATGATATTTGCACACTTCAAATTTTGTCCAATTTTAGCAATGTTGATGGTACGAGTGCATGGGCATGTGCCGGCCTATGATGCAATGCAAAAAAAGTCCAAAATGATTCCAAATGAAGTTTGAATGGAACCTTGATTGGCAAGGAAAAGTGAACTGAAGTTTTGAAGTTTGATTCTTTCCAATTATACAGCCCTGTTAAAGCCGTGTGCAGACCTAGAAAACCTCATCTAAAATGCATGAACTTGGGTTCTTTGGAAAGCTTAGATCAAGGGAAACAAGTTTGATGTTCAACACTTTTTCATTTGGAGCTTGGAACATGGAGAATTTTGAGGTGGAAGTTTGGAAATTTCAACATGTTGAAAAATTTTCTAAGTGTCAAGCCATATACCTCAATATTCCACCTTACTTAACTTTTTATGTGAGCTTCAAATGAGAAACGTGTCTTCATCA
This sequence comes from Lathyrus oleraceus, assembly GCF_024323335.1. Taxonomy (NCBI): domain Eukaryota; kingdom Viridiplantae; phylum Streptophyta; class Magnoliopsida; order Fabales; family Fabaceae; genus Lathyrus; species Lathyrus oleraceus. The sequence continues at coordinate 49,712,898 of NC_066585.1, forward strand.
AAGTTATAGATCTTTCAAAGACCTTCAAAATGGTCACAAATTTAATGTCATTTGGATTTATAATGATAGATTTATGCATTTTTGAACTTTGGAAGAATCACTTATTCAATGGTATAGGTAAAAAATGACCTATAATGTAACCTCATATCACATGCTCATAAAAGTTGAATTAACTCTCACTCCAAACATAAAAGTTGAAGTAGACATCTTGAATTTAATTTTGAAACTTGGAAATATTTCATCTCATACAAATTGAGCATGTTATGGCCTTGGGAAGTTGACTTTCAAATTAGGGTTTTGACAAAATGACCTATAATGTTTCAACATAGAAAATGATTTTCCAAGAAACATTAGCTCTAGGTATAAACATGAAAGTTGTTTGGAATGTCATTTAGAGTAACGTTGCTCTTGGAATCATTTTCATATGGTGAAAAATGTAGGAGATAGGGTCTAGGGAGACCTAGTTTTGATCAGATGAATTCATCTGGCCAACCACCATCAACCAACTTGCTAACCTTCAATTATTTGGACTTTATTGGGTCATGGTAGATCATATATGCATAAGATGATGAATTTTGAAGTGTCCCTCGAGAAAGAAATTTGATCAATTGGTGAGATAGCTTGTTGGAGAAGTTATTCAAGATACCTAGTCAAACTAGGGTTTCCAAGGAAAATCACCTCTAAACTCTTGAAGAAAACTTGATAAATATGACATGTAGGAATCAATGGAACTCATATATGATTCTCATAACCATTCTTGGATCAATTCATGGTTGTGCTATTTGTCATGAGGGTCTCAAACCCTAGATATGAACTTGGTGATCATTCCCTTCCTATAAAAGAGTTAGGCAAAATGCAAAGACATATTTTTGGTATTTTGGTTAGTAAAATGATAATATATAAGTATGATACAATGTCATAGTGCTTGGTGATCTCTCCCAAAACAAACCCAATGAAAGAGGGGTAAGGAGGATGCCAAGGTATGATCCCAATGCTAATGCTTATGATGAAATTGCATGAGGAATCTTAGGGTCAAAATTGGGGTCATTTAGCTGCCCCTATTTAAGGACATTCTAACTGAGGAGGCGAAGGTTAAAATCTTCATCTCGACTAAGTAGAATGGGCTTAAATAACAACATATATAAACAAATTTTGGTCCCTAAGAGACCTCATGATGCATATGATATGAATGCAAAAGTAAATTCTTTGTGGGGAAATATTACCACAAAGGAAAAGAAATTAGAGAGACCGAAAGTCCACAAGAGTATAATGTATTCCGTAAGGAAAACTCACTAGGGAGACAGACACTCCGGGGGAAAAAGGGGTTATGCGTAGGCCAGGCTACGACTTAAAACTGCTGGGGGACTAGAGGAATTCCATACAAACATGGAAAAGACTCAGCCGAGGAACAACAACATTTGCAGGGGATACGAGTAAGTCAGGATAAAGCTGAAATACTTGAATCACGCAGGGAAAAGCGATTTCTCTAAGGAAAAATGCACTCAACTCGACTGGGGAAGCAATAAACTTCAACACAGGAGGAGAAAAAATCTATTATCTACTACCTGTTACTGGGTGAGGAGATAATAAAGATTTGACAAAGAGGACATCCATCATCGGTTAGGATGAACATATTAAGGATGACTCGCTGAGAAAAGCCGGGAGGGAGTATTCATTACCGGTTACTGGGTAAGAATAACCTTGCTAGGGAAAGCTACAGAAAAATAGGATTTACAACTACCGGTTACTGGGCAGAAGACCAAAGGATGAGAGTATCCGTCATCGGTTAGGATGAACATATCAAGGGTAAACTCAACAGGGAAGAAAATCCTTCATTGGTTAAGATTAACATATCAAGGATAGACTTGCCTGGGAATGTCAAGGAGGATACCCGTCATCGGTTAAGATGAACATATCAAGGATAAACCAAATGAATAAAAAGTAGGAATTACATTTATCGAATGCTGGATAGAAGACCATCAAAGATAAAATCCATCACCGGTTAGGATGAACATATCAAGGATAGACTCTGCGAGGGGAGAAAAATAGGAATTACATCTATCAGTTACTGGATAGAATACCATCAAAGAGAAAATCCATCACCGGTTAGGGTGAATATATCAAGGATTAACTCTGCAAAAGGGACAAAAGCAGGATTTACAATTACCGGTTACTGGGTAGAAGACCGTAAAGAGAAGGAAACCCATCATCAGTTAGGATGAACATATCAAGGATTAACTCTCTGGGGAACAAGAATATGGAATACAACTACCTTTTTACTGGGTAGAATACCATCAATGAGAATATTCGTCATCGGTTAGGATGAACATATCAAGGATATACTTCCTGGAGAATCAGAAACAAATGAAACCACTGGGAATTCCACTATTGGGAAAACAAGGGTACTTTTGTCGGGTATTGGGCAAGAAGTGGACGCTTCTTCTTTAGACAAATGGCCTTCGCGTACACCCTCTTCTAAGCGCATACCCATTTTCACCATCTCGGTGAAGTCATTGGGAGCGCTAGCAATTATACGCTCATAATAGAATGAACTTAAAGTCTTAAGAAAGATCTTAGTCATCATTTTCTCTTCCAACAGAGGGTTAATCTGAGCGGTAAGATCTCTCCACCTCTATGTATACTCCTTAAACGTCTCCTTATGCTTTTGAGACATGGACCGCAACTGGTCACCATCGGGCGCCATATCTACGTTGTACTTATACTGCTTGACAAAGGCCTCGCCTAAGTCATTGAAAGTATGAACGTTGCCATTGTCTAGACCCATATACCAATGAAGCACGACACTGGTTAAACTGTCTTGAAAATAATGAATGAGCAATTGATCATTATCTATCTGGGTCGACATCTAGCGGGCTTACATCACAAGATAGGCACTAAGTCAGGGACCTTGAACTTGACAAGGATTTTCACGTTAGGCACTAAGCAAAGTTTAGAAGTACTCTTCCCAAATAAATATTTATCCCTCAGGGTCTTCAATTCCCTTTTCAGCTCTTGAAATTGATCCTCCATCTCATCCATTTTCTCATACATATCTGGACCCTCAGACGACTGAGAATGATAAATGGTCTCTTCAACACGAGGCAAAGTATGCACAATAGGAGAGGGAGTCGACATGACCGGGCGAGTGTCGCTACGCGAAAAATACAGAGTCGGCATCAGTTTTTATTTATTCCAAAGGAAAGGGAAAATATCGAGAAAACCCCAAAGAATGGTCATCGCAACCACGAACAGGTTCGGAAGTCGGTTATGCAAGGGGAAGGTATTAACACCCCTCACATCCACGGTACTCCATGGGAACCATCTATAATGTTTGCACTTATGTGGATGTTGTTTATCGAAATTTTTTCTTGCAAAAGTTTGCGGAGTGGAGGTAGATTTTAAATTAGTACGCTCACCAAGGATTGGGTCCTCGTGCCTACGTATGCCCACTTGTTGAAGTGTGAAATCAGAGCCCCGTAGTTCGTGGGTTTAAAATGAGAGCCTCGAGCATTAGAAGCACCGTCGAACACGAGCATCCATCGCAATCTTGGTTCAGGGCCTTCGTCGGAGCTTGGAATATTGGAGTCTCTAATAAACATGATATCTTATTCTGGAAAGCCAAACCTCATTGATTGATAACCCTCCACAGGTTGGCGAGCAAGGTAGTTAGTGTAGCGGGGTATTCGTTACCTTTAGATTTATTGACTAAATCAAAAGTAAATCATACAATTCGAGTCGCCACTGCACTTCTATTTATCCAAAGGAAAGGTTAGAAAGCGAACAAAAACCGAGAAGTTTGATCAAATCAAAAACTAATACAAATATCAGAGATATGGGTAAGGGGGTTGGTTATGCAATGGGAAGGTTTTAAGCACCCAAAACATCCTTAGTACTCTAAGGGAGCCCTTTTTACAAATGATGTAAGGTAGGTTGGTATTTGTGAAAATATTTGTCCAAACATGATTGGGGATATGAGAAAAGAATATACAATTTATTTACAATTTTGTGTTTGAATGGATAAACTCATTGTCTACGTACCATCTTAAAAAAGAGTAGGATCAAAACCTCGTAGTTCGGGGTAAAAATCTCAAAATAAGTTGGTGAATTGATTGGTCAAAAGCCTTAAGGTCTTTTGTTATCAAAAGGAGAAAACTCAACCTAAAACCACAAATCTACCATGTGAGGAGAGCTTCAACATGCTAGTGAGGGGTTAACCCTATAATAAGCATGGAAGACTTATAGTCCATCACTAAGGATACAGGTGAGTATTATATCAACCTCTATGATAACTCAACCTAATAGCTAATGTTTATGAAAAGCTTTAACACAAATGGTCATTGGAACCACAAAAACAATTGAGTAAGTTGTATTTACAAATGAAAAGTATTCATAAAATAAGGTTAAAGTTGACTTAAGATTCAATTCAAAATAAGTGTTATGAAAAGAGTTTGAAAAATCAAAGGCATAGTGCCTAGGTTTCTAATTTTGAAAACAATGTTAATGTTTGCACAAAAGTTTGGCTTGGGTTAGAGTGGAGAGAAGAAGAGAATGGCTAGATCCTAAACATGCAAAGATGAGGGAAGAGAAATAAAACACTTGGAGTTCCCTTCTTGAGATCATAAAGATGATCCAAGTTGCTCCTTTCCTTTGGATTCAGCAAGCAATAAGCAAATAACTCAAGCAATCAAGCAAATAATCAACCAAGCTCTTAGGAATCTTCCAATTGGCTTTTGTATCTCTTATCTTGGATGTCCATGACAATGGTTCTTCTAATTGGCTCAAGTTTAGGATCCCTATCACACAAGAACACACAAATCAAAAAGTTCCACAATGCAAATAAAAAATGGACAAGAGTGAGTTTAGAATTAGGGTCCTTTCAATTCATCTTCAAGATTAAGCATTCTAAAGGCATGAGGCCTAGTTGCTCTTCAACATATATAGCATTCTAAAGGCATGAGGCCTAGTTGCTCTTGAAACTCCATTAGCATAGGTAAGGTCCTAATCTAAGTCCTTTCTCCATTTGCATTGGGTTCACACAAACAAAACAAAACAAAAGGCAATAGTATATACACAATAATGTGCTCAAGTGAGCAAAAGGCAAATGGCATAAGCATAAACATGAGCTCAAGTGAGCAAAGGGCAAAGACAAATGAATTAATGAGCAAGAAATTAAATTGCATTAAAATAAATTGCAATAATTAAATGCTTGAATTAAATGTTAGTAATTAGTGGTTAGTGTTAGTGTACCATAAGGCAATTTAGCGCTATGTTAAGCAATCGTAAGTGGACTAATGTAGTAGTCACACCTATCTGAGGCTGGTCAATAAAACTATAGGCAAACAAACACAAGTTAGAGACCATGACTAGTAAGCCAAGCTCCTACAACTTGCTATGCCAAAAGAAAAGAAGAATGATCTTGTATGGATTTAGGTTTTTTGCTTAACCAAGAAGCAACCTATCTCTAATGCAAAGCAATTAACTTGATCTTTGATCAAGATGAATTTGATTTGGATCAAAGAAGGTTAAGCCCCTCATATGTCAAGGCTAACCATCAATCATTAACTCATTTATCCAAAAGAAAGAAGAAGAAGAAGAAGAAGAAGAAGAAGAAGAAGAAGAAATGAAATGTACATAATTGAAATTCAAATGACATAAGCAAAACACATTGACCAAAAATGAATGGGATCAACATCAATGAATAGTAAAGAAAAGTGAGATGAAGCTTAGAAATCAAGAAACAATAAAAATATTTTTGGTATTTTTTAGAATTAAAATATTACTTGAATTAAAATAAACAAATAAAGGTCAAACTTCAAATCCAATTCAAATCAACTTAGAAAAGCCCAATTGGATCATCATAAGTTCAACATGGTCAAACAAGGTTTGACAAAATTTTCCATCACTTTTTGAAAACAAAAACTAATTTTAAACACTTAAAAATGAAGAAAAATAACATAATTGAACTAAAATCTCAAATCAATTAAGAAATTGATGAGAATATTTTTCATGGATTCATCATCATTCAAAGATGTTAAGAAAATATTTTTGGCAATTTTGAATATTGGAAAGTATTTTAAATGAATTAAAAACAATCTGAAAGTAAATAATTCAGAAAAAATATTAAATGGAATCACAAAAATAATTAAAAATCATTTTTAGAAACTAGAATTCCAGAGAATTTTTTTGCAATTGGTCTCATATTTTTGTGATTCCAAATAAAGAAGTTATGAATTTTTGAAAATAATTGAAATAAAAGAAAATTAAAACAGAAATTAACAAAAGACAAAAAATCCAGAGGCGTCAAATCTTGATTCATTAATTGACATGGCGCATCAAGTGGCTGATTAGCATGCGCTCATGGTGTACTTGAGTCAACAGCATCACACATGGCATTAAAGTAAGTCAATCAAATGAAGCGCTGAGATTAGATTAGAAGCAACAGATCCAATGGCCATGAACTCGTCCACGTGGGGACGATGGTGGAAACCACCGTCTTCTCCGGTGAGACTCACCGTTCCGGCCAAAATTGCAGGTTTTCAAATCTCCATTAAAATGCATAATCCATACATCATTAGAAAGCTGGGGTGATGTACATCACCCATGTGCCCTTGGTTTCCACTCAAGATCTCTATAGAGAGAAATCTGAGATGGAAAATTGTGGTGTTCAAACTGAACTTACTCAATTCACAAAATTAAATGCACAAATCCATTGCCTCTCACATGAGGACTTCAGAGGTACCAAGCAATGCAAGAAATGATCAATATCCAAGGAGTTTCGAATGAAAACAGTTTGAACAACAACCTTTGAAGTGCAGCTTTTCAATGCTAGATCCACTCCAATTCTTTGATGCAGCTTGTTCTTGAGGTGGCAAGGAAGCAAGGTTCGGGAATTAAAGTTCAAAGATCAACCAATGAAGTTGAAAATTGAACTTGAAAATTGAAAGAAAAACTCAGAATTCCTTTTAATGGAGGTTGGCATTTCACTTGTGCAGAACTTCAGGTGCCTTTAGGTTGAAGTTGGAAGTCAATGGAGCCTTCTATTTATAGGCAAGGATGATGCAAGCCATGAAGAAACTCGTGTGCATGTGAAGTTGGGTTCTCCATGCATGGGCCTGTACAGGCGCATGGGAGGCCCAAATGCAATGGCAAATGCAAGCTGAGATGAGTGTGAGATGATTTGGACGTGCAACCTGCAATGTATTAGCTTGTGCACAAAGATTCAACATGGTTTCCATAAATGATCATAAAACTTCAACTCTTCAAAAATCCCATTTGAAAAATTGAAACATAGGCATGTGGGTAATGGTTGGAAAGGTATTGACATGAGGAACAAATGTTATGTTGAACAAAAATCCATTTGGAGTTGGGAAAATATTGAAAACAGGCCATGAAGTTCAATGTACAAAACATGTGTATGGAAATTTTGCCAAAATGAACCAACTTCAAGCCCTTATGTTTCAATGACGCAAGCCTCAAATGACAAAACCTTAAACATCAAAGTTGTAGATATTTTCAAGACAATCAAATTGGACTTAAGTTTTGCATCATTTGTATTTTTGATGAGAACCTTATGGGCACTTGAAGTTCGACTTTTTCACATTTCAATGAGTTTCGTCCAAAGTGACCTATAATGTTTTGTATTATCACATGTATTTATTTTATGATTATGAAATTTTGTCCAACATAAAAATTGAAGCAGACATCTCAAAATTTCCAATGAATTTGGTCCCACCTTAAAATCATAAAAAATGAAGGAGTTAGGTCCTTGGGAAGTTGACCTAAAATTAGGGTTTCAGTCAAAATGACCTATAATGTTTTGAAATTAATGATGACCTTACAAGCTTCAAATAAATTTTTGATGAACACGAAAGTTGTTCATATGGTTCTTAAGAACAGTTTTTCTCTTTGGGTCATCTTCATTTGACAAACACATCAAAAGTTAGGTCTCAGTGGATTTCAAAATAGTTAGATTAGTTGACTGATCAACTTCTCAAGTTCAAACTTCAAATCTTGATGATATAATGATTGAGGACACTCACATAGGCACATATATGCATAAAATGATTAATGAAAGAAATTCCCTTGATTGTATTTGATCATGGGATGAGGTTGCTTCATGAGTAAGGCACAGTCAATGCATAGTTGAATTAGGGTTTCCTTGGGAAACAATCCTCAAGCCCTTTGATTTATCTTGATCAAATTGACAAATTGAGATACTTGGGAGGCATATATGATAATTGAGAGCTTTGGGAACCATTTCCATGCTTGCTTTCACTTTCATCTAGCCATTCTTTGAGCAGAGGGGCCTCATAGGAGCCTTGGATCACATTATTGCTCAAGCTTCAAAATAAACAAAGTTAGTGACATATTTTTGTGCTTTTGGTTAGTAAACAAAATAAGAAAAGAAATAATATACAATTCAAGCATGCTTGGTGGTCTCAAACCAACTCACACAAGCCCTAACCCTAGGGTAAAGGAGCCAAGATGCTACGATCCTTGAGGCAAATGCAATGTGAAATGATATGATGCCATGAGGGATCTTAGGGTAAAAATTAGGGTCTTACACACTCTGTGTTTGCTGGATTGCATTTTTGCATTATCGCGTTTTGGTGCATTTCCAAGTTTTTGTTGTAATCTACAGCTTGTCGTTTGGCTTTGTCTGTGGCAGCTTTTGCTGCTTGTTGATTGCAGCTTGTCTATTAATAAAAGAAATGTCAAAATTAATTTGTAGTTTAAAATAATATTTTTCTAAAATAAATCGGCTAAAGGAAAATGATGAAATGGTTATGAAATCAGACTAATTCTCCAAAGTCGATTTGCATCTCAAGGATCAAGTTTTGAATTAAAATCCAATTTGAACCTTTAAAATGCATTCAAAACTTCATGAATTAATTTGAAATTGATGGAATGATTATGAGTTACATGATTAAGGATTTAGAGGTAGATGGTTGACTTTGGTCAACTGGTTGACCAAAAAGTCAACGGTTGACCAAAAGTCAAACCAGGTAAAAAATGCGTATTCCCTTACGGACAAATGAATATGGACCACAACATCCTGAACCAAACGAATTATGCCAATGCCATGAATCAAACCAGACGAATGTCCACCAAACAACAAGTCATGCACCAGATCCTTGACTAACAAGGTCATGAATCAAGATTTCAACCCGTATGATGTGCAATGCCATAAACTTCAATCCGACCCTGATTTTATCAACCATAAACCCTGAATTCATGATACCTGTCAGCAGATGTTAATCATGAATGAATGAATGCACATGACTGAGTATGAATAAGGTTAGATGGATATCAAGTTATAGTTAGATGAAAAAGTGAAAAGGAGGGAGAATTTTGGGGTATGATAGTTGCCCATATTTAATCTTCTCGGACCTGAAGGTACGAATAGCAGCTGCTTTCAAACATTCATGGTAGGAGAGGATTAAATACTAAAATAACCAAGAAATTTTCCCGTACGGAATGAATGAAATGAATGAGATGTAGGTAAAGGTGTCTATGGAAATTTATTCAATGAGATGCTTTATAAAGTCATGCATGCTACATGCGATATGTTATGTATGTTGATCTCTTTTTTTTGTATTTCTCTGCATTTCTCATTCTTTTCCTTATTTTGCCTCCACTAACAAGTTTTGGCTTGAAATCAATAATCGAGGTATTCCCGCAGGATTTTGTGACGGTAAAAGTATCAGGTGTTTGCGAAAGGCAAGTACCAACAAATGAGAACTTAACTGAGGTCTTCTGCCAAAGGCAGGCAACTCAACTGAGAAACAACCTTCTCGTATAACAAGTAGCAACGGCTCCTTAGCAAGAGAGTCGGAAGTTTCCAGATGTAGTTAAGAAAAAGGTGGACAGTCTTTTCACACAAAAGGTGATGAGATTTCCATGACGAAAGGATAAGAAGGAGAGTGAGGTCTACACAGATGAGTGACATATACTAATACAAACGAGTATCAAGATGGTTTAACAACACAAATGAGCGTTGATATCAACACAAACGGGTATCGGAAAAATGATAACACAGACGAGTGTTGGAGATCAAGACACATACGAGTAACATATATCAAAATGGATGAGCGTTAAGGTTCAAATTAGACGAGTATGGAAAAAGAAGGTATCAACACAGATAGGTGTTAAGATCAATACGAACGAGTATTGAAGAAAGAAGGCCAACACGGATGAGTGTCAAAATATGGTGACTTCACTGGGGATCAATACGAATGAGTATTGAAAAATAAGACCAACACGGACGAGTGTTGAAGGTCAACACGACCGAGTATTGAAAAAGGACCAACATAAATGAGTGTTGATGCCCAATACGAACGAGTATTGAATAGACAGTATCAACACGAACGGGTGCTGGAAAAAGGATCAATACAGACGAGCATTGAAGATCAGTACAAACGAGTATTGAAACAAGAAGGTGTCAACATGGACGAGTGTTGGAGATTAACACATACGGGTATGGGAGCCAATACAAACGAGTATCAACAAATCAATACAGACGAGCATTGAAAAAGGACCAACACGGACGAGTGTGGATGCTCAACACGGACGAGTATTGCAAATCAATACGGGAGAGTATTAAAAATCAATACGGACGAGTATTGGAAGAAGTAATGATTAACACGGACGAGTGTCGGGGGTCAATGCAGACGAGTATTGAAAAAGAATACCAATACAGACGAGTGTTGAAGGTAAATACGGACGATTATTGAAAATGAAATGATTAACACGGATGAGTGTTGAAGATCAATACAGATGAGTATTGAAAGAAGGTAACAACACGGACGAGTGTTGAAGATCAATACGGACGAGTATCGAAGGAAGGTAACAACACGGACGAGTGTCGGAGATTAATACAGACGAGTATCGAAAATTAAATGGTACCTAAATGTACGAGTGTTGAATATCAATATGGACGAGTATTAAAAATAAACTGATTAACACGGACAAGTGTTGAAGATCAATACAGACGAGTGTTAAATATCAATACGGACGAGTATTGAAAATAAACTGATTAACACGGACGAGCGTTGAAGTAAATACAGACGAGTATCGAAAGAGGAAAAGAGGTACCTCCCATGCAAAAGGCAAGGGACCACTTACGAAAGGTCAATGACTGGTTGAAGATTCCAAAGGTATTTGCAAAGGAAAGACTTTGAGAAACTTGTGGGGAATACCAATCCATGGTTTCATAACGATGTTGTCAATTGGGGAGGAAGAACGTCTCAGTGGAGGATTCTTTTATGCTTTCGAGAAAGACTTTTATGCAGTTATGCATGTTTATCTTTCATGGCGTGATGCTTCATCTCGATGGAATATGCCACATGCTTCATTATGCAACGTTATGTAATAAGTGATTATTTATGCGAGATGTTGATGCAGTTTATCCAATGGTCGGGATGCATTTGGGTACACCAAGTGAGGTTGAACTTGTGGGGATCTGTCTTCAAAGGTTTATGAAACAACAATTATCCTCGTCAAAGGGTTGACTGAAAAGGAATGTTGTCATCAAAGAGTTGATGAGACAACAATTGTCATTGTTAAAGGGTTGGCGAAAAAGGAATTTCATCATCAAAGAGTTGATGAGACAAGGTCAGCGAAAAAGGAACATTGTCATCAAAGAGTTGAAGACAGACTGTCAAAAAAGGAATGTTGTCATCAAGGAGTTGAAGACGGACTGTCAAAAAAGGAATGTCGTCATCAAGGAGTTGAAGATGGACTATCGAAAAAGGAATGTCGTCATCAAAGAGTTAATGACGAATGTCGAAAAAGGAATGTCATTATCAAAGAGTTAATGAAGACTGTCAAAAAAGGAATGTTGTCATCAAGGAGTTGAAGACGGACTATCGAAAAAGGAATGTCGTCATCAAAGAGTTAATGACGACTATAGAAAAAGGAATGTCGTCATCAAAGTGTTAATAACGACTATCGAAAAAGGAATATCATCATCAAAGAGTTACTGACGACTATCGAAAAAGGAATGTCGTCATCAAATAGTTAATGACGACTGGGTTGATGGAAAAAGGGATTTTTGGTATGCATATGATGCATGTTAATTTGATGCAATCTTTTCATCTCGGTGAGAGAACTCTTTTGATATGGAACTTCCTACCGCGGAAGTAAAGTCATGCATGTATGTTGTATGCAATGCATTTGGAAATGCGAGCTGGTGATTAGTTTTTTGGGTTAGTCTTTCTTTTCTGAAGGCGGGATCTTTTGGGTACCAGTACTGATTAGGTTTGAATTGGTGATGATGCCAACAAAGTGGACTTTGGTTTTTTGGTAGTTGCCAATAGGGATTGGACTTGTTGTTTGGGAAAGGATTTGACTTCCCGACACTCGATATTTGGAGATGCTATGATCGAAGGATAGATGTGGATGCTCTTGGTGCCCCAAGTGTGATCCTTAGTTAAAGTTGTGTCTTTGTTCCCAAGAGAACTTCCACTTCTTTGCCTGATATATCATGACAGATTGCAAATGCTTGCATGAGAGCAATGACGTAATCAATGCAAAATGATCATGCTCTTCCTTTTCCCCAGTTTGCAGGGTATTCAAAGGAATCTTCCTCGAAATGAAAGCTTGGGAGGGATTACACCATGAGATGAGCTGCCCTAGTGTCTGAATTTGTAGTGGTCTGCCCTTGCCTGGGCCCTTGAGGGAATTACCCCTGATTAACTAAGTGTTAAGGACTTATCTCCCTAATCATTGATGCTTGGAGATTTGTTTCAGACTATCCAACTCGTAGTCAATACAGTCATTGGATGCCATGCCCCTGATCCATAGGGTTATGAGGTAGTCTTGACTCGGGTTAGCCTCAACGACCGTTCAAGCTCCTCTCTGACTGATCCTAGGAATTTCCTTGTTGTCAAGCACTGAATTTCAGTTAAAACTGTTCATTTAACAATGGTAATTTTAATGTGATATTCATGCAAGTTTTTAAAAGAATCATTTATTTGAGATGATTGCAATGACATGTGACGAACGGACCATTAGTCCAAACGTAGTGCTGTTTGGATGACGTAAAAGATACATTGAAAACATGATATCAACACAAAAGATTAGCAAAATATCTAGGAGTCGGTTTACGCAACCTTGTTGTAGTATGCTTTTCAGAATAAACCCTGCTTCAATTAGGTCTTTTGAGGGTTGTAACATGGTCTGGTTCACGGTTATTGAAACAAAGGATATAACACTCAAATTTGATTTTAACCCACCCCTTCTTCGTGATGTTCTCCAATCCTATGTTCAGCTAATTTAGCATACGCATTCGTCTTCCAAGAGAGTTTGACTGTGTAAGAATGAAGATCATGATTCAAGATTCACTTGAAATGGCAGTCGCCTTATTTTTCATGGATGTCGGTGACCTTTGGACTCCTATTATGGTGGTCACTGAATCCTGCTTTGTCTTTATTGAGGATTTAACGACCTCTTTTCATTTCTTTGTTTTTGTTTTTCCCTAATTTTATCCTGGACCTTTCTTTCGAAGTTTTTGGTCCACTGGGATTACCCTAATTTTTGCCTGGGTCACCCCATTGGGGGTCCGACTTAGTGGGTTTTTGCTTTTTCCTCTTTTTTCGATTTTTCTAAAGGTTGTAACTGCCAAGTCATTGGTCATTAAAGAACCACCATCATAGATTTTGGATTCGACACTTCGGGACGTGTGCGAAGAGCATCATGTGGTTGATCCCTAGACGAGATATCTCATCTTGTAATCTGAACGCATAGTCGAATCAACTAAACACTGCCCTACCCCTGGTTAAGCATAAGGGTTTTCAGATCCGAAAGAAACACCTGCTTCTAGTCTCGAAGTGGTTAACTAGGGATTAACTCCTTATCTCTCCATTGTTTGGGGATTTGAAACAATGCCTATACATCATCAACAAGGTTTTATCCGAAAGCACACAATCAAGCAATTATGGGTATCTTGTTTTCGTCATCCTCCCTCCAATATTTGCTAAAACAACAGCTTAATAAAGCAAATAGAAAGCTATGTTTGTGACTTTTTTCCCGAAAAAAAATGAGAAAATATGAGTGAATACGAATAGATTAGTTCAAAACATGCATGCTCATTTTATTAACACTACAATTTATAAACAAACAGTGCTTAAAAGCAAGTAGCACTTAACAATAAAGAAACTACAAATGCAAAGTAGTTATGTGATCTAAGGATTGCCAGTGTCGGGGAACCGGGCTTTCCTCTTTTTCTTTGTTGATGGGCTGACCTTCTTCATAGTTTCTTGTCGAGACCAATATAAGGAATAACATGCACTGATGAACCCTCATGATCAGGTGAAGGATTGTTGTTAATTTGAAGACCTCGAGGCCCAAATGAGAACATCTTAGAGTCGAGCAATTTCAGTACATGGATTTTCAGCACTTTGCAATCTTCAGTTGAATGCCCATGTGCCCCAGCATGGAAGTCATATCGGGCGTTGACGTCGAAGCCTTATGGGTATGGTGGAATCACTGAACGCAGTTCTTTCGGCACTATCAACCCACCTTTGATCAAATACGGTAGTACTTGACTATACGAAATTGGAAGTAGATCAAAATGCCTTACTGGATTTCTAGGTCTTCTTCGAGTGTGTTGACGTTGTTAATGTGGAGCTTGTCGTTGATACCAAGGGGATCCTCGGTTTTCAGAAGGGGATTGACCATGCGAAGGGAATGACGTCTGATATGGAGCCGGTGGAGCTTCCCAGATTGCATTGATTTCTATCTCTTCTTCCTCTTGGGAACTAACAGGGGATTCACTCTCACTAGCCTGGATGTTCGATACGTCTTGGGTCTTTCCACTTTTGAGCATGCTCTCAATGTGTATCCCAACTGACACCAAGTGTGAAAAATTAGGTGAAGTACTACCTATCATCCTTTCATAGTATGGACCTCGCAAGGTATCCATGAATAAGTCAACCAATTCTTTCTCTAGAAGTGGTGGTTGAACTTGAGCAGCTAATTCTTTCCATCTTTGGGCATATCCTCTGAAGGATTCGTTGCTTTCCTGAGATAAACCTTGCAACTGCGTATGGCTGGGAGCCATGTCTAAATTATATTTGTATTGCTTCAAAAAGGCATTAGCCAGGTCTAACCATGATTGGATATGACACTTTTCTAACTGCATGTACCAACTCAATGATGCTCCACTTAGTCTGTCCTTAAAATAGTGAATCATTAGTTTATCATTGTGAGCATAGGAAGTCATTTTTTTGCAAAACATCACCAAATGTTGCTTTGGCCAGCTACCCCCTTTGTACTTTTCAAAATACAGTGTCTTGAACTTTGGAGGCATTATCAGGCCAGACACTAAACACATGTCTGAAGCATTCATACTGAAAGCATCATGTCCTTCTATGGATTTAAGCTTCTCTTATAGCACCTGAAATCTTTCAGCAACCTCCACATCTCGTGGTTCCTTGGTTTTCATCACTGGGACTGTCCTTGGGAATTTTGTGCAGAGAATGCAAAACTATGATGCTCAATAGCATTTCACGAGGAGTTTCCATCTCGGACAATGGTATGCTCTTGTATAACCTGGTCCTCAGCAGGGACCTGCACAGGCTGACTTTGAGCTAGATTTTTCACTTGAGGTGGAATGACATTCTTAGTGACTACATTCCGTTGAATGTTGTCATATATCCTTACCAAGGCTGTCATCGCTTCCACAAGTTGGTCCAACTGATTTTTTTTATCAAATCAACATATGTCTTTGACGCAAACTGGTTTTGCTCCATGATCTTTCAAGTCAAATACGAGTGTCGAGAAATCAACTGCGGATTATGGACAAAGGATGGATGAGCTTCTTCGCTATGGTTTAGAAAGATGATATGCAAAATGATGCTTGGATGCATACGAATTTTTCATTTTGATGTATGAATGAATGAACGGACGATATTCAGGAACATGGATTCAAAAGTTCTAGGTACGGGTAGAGGATAACACTAGTTGCTTTCCACATAGGGATCTCACTAGGTATGATCTAGGGTTATAGATAGGGACCCTAGAGTCATCGATTCATTTGGAGGTTTGGCGCTTACGGTAAAAGCTTGTCGGTCGTTAACTCCCTCAAATGAGCCTCTTCTAGGTGAGATCTTCCTACCGACCCACATGAGAAAAGCTTCTTGGAGACCCGTACTACGCGAACATCGCCATCATGTTCTAGACAAGGGTATAAAAGTCATGAACCACCTTGACTGTTTACCGCTTACAGCAAAAGCTTGTCGGTCGATAACTCCATCAAGAAAATCTACTTTGAGTGAGATCTTCGTACCAACCCTTGAGAGAAAAGATTCTCGGGGACCCACACTATGCGACCATCAATCTTAATTGGTCAAAGATTCAATGTTCTATGAAGGTCCTTAGAGTCATTGATCATAATGAAGACATTGATCGCTTATGCCAAAAGCTTGACGGTCATCAACATCTCCAAAAGAATCTACTCTAAGCGAGGTTCTTGTATCGACCCTTACGAGAAAAGCTTCTCGGTGGCCCATACTACTCAACCTTTCTTATCTCAAGTTTACACTCTAGACTCGGGTAGAGAGTCTTTCCCACAAGGCTACTTGCAATCAAAGTTTCACCAATTCAGTATCATAGAACCATGGAACCATGCAACAAATATTACATAATTTAAAGTGAAATGCAATAAATAAAACAAGCAATCAAAAAGGATAAACATCCACACGTGGGAGGAAGAAACCTAGATTAGGCTTGACTTTCTTAGAGAGGTATCCCCAGCAGAGTCGCCAGCTGGCCGCTACGCGAAAAATATAGAGTCGCCATCGATTTTTATTTATTCCAAAGGAAAGGGAAAATATCGAGAAAACCCCAAAGAATGGTCATCGCAACCACGAATAGGTTCGGAATTCAGTTATGCAAGGGGAAGGTATTAGCACCCTGTAGCGGTAAATTCATGATCATCAAGCTATGGATAAGCTAGAGATCAAATAACAAGAGTCTCCACCGCGCTTTTATTGTTTCCAAGGGAAAAGGGAAAAAGTACGAACAAAACCCAAAAGTAAGAAGTTTTCAAATCAAAACTAATAAAATATCAGAGATTACAGGTAAGGGGGTTGGTTACACAGGGGGAAGGTGTTAGCACCCAAAGTGTCCTAGGTACTCCTAGGGAGCCCTTTTTGTGTGCATATGTACTTGGTATAAAGTGATGTTTACAAACAAATAGAATAAGGGGATGAGAAAAGAATTCATTAATTATATTTTTTGTGTTTCACAAGACCTTCGGACTTGTGCCTACGTACCAACATAAAAATGAGGGATCAAAACCTAGTAGTTTGTGATATAAATTTCAAAGTGGATGCATTACTTTTAACAAAGATTAAGTTTGAGAGGCACAAAGGCCTAAAAATGGTTTCAATGGGTTAGTTCTTTTTGGCTTCTTGAAAGTTTAAGTCAAATATAGGTAAGTTTATTTACAAGTTTGATTTAATAAAAGAAGTTTGAAAATGCAATGGCATAAGGCCAAAGTTTCATTTTTTTTTTACAAAGTGGTCAAAGTTTAGAATAAAATAAGTTCAATCAAAGAAGGTTTTGAAAAAGTGAGGGAGAGATTTTGAAATTAAAGAAGTGGGGAGAAGATGAAGAGACTATCCTATACACAAAATTAAAAGTTTAGAGTTGAAAAGATCTGACCAAATGGGTAGCAATCCAATAGACAAGAATGTCAATAGAAACCCAGAATTCCCATGGACTTTTAGAAGAAAGCAACACACAAATGCACAATTATATTATCTTGAAGGGAAAATCATCAAATAAAGATGTACACATCCAAGCTTATCCATTCCATGATCTTCCTCAAAGTAGCCCATGTAACAGATGAATTTCACAAGTCACAGGTTCAAAATAACAGTTTCACAATGATCATGTTGCAGATGAACTTAGAGAGATCTTGAATGATGTATCAGATGAAGTTTCAAATTGCAAGCACTTGGTTTCTCAATAAGTTGGCATTGGCCAAGTCCTTTAGCATAGGAATGTTGTCTAAATTCTAAGTCCATTTGTCCAAGATCAAGCCAATAGTTCACACAATTTTTTTTAGGGTTTTTGTTATTATTATGTACATTAATGGTCAAATACCACACAAACAAACAAAGTATACACAAACAAAATATATCACACAATATGGTCCAAGTGGACAAAGTGAAAATTTCATTAACATAAACAATTAGAATGATATGAACAATGGCAAATGTATAAAAGCTAGAATTAAACGACATTAAAGTAAAAGGCTTAAAATTAAAAGTTAGTAGTTAATAGGTTAGAAGTTAGTATTGTTTTGCTTTTGCTTTTCATTTTTTAGACATTCTTTGGAGAACACTCAACCCACTTATCATAAACATGGAGCCTTGAGCCAAAACATCTTCCAAAGGAAGGAAAGAAGGCCAAGTTTCCACACAATACCATGAAAGAGGGGAGACTTACAATCTCACTAACTAGAATGCTATGCCTTTTATGTCACAAATTTAGCGCTATGTTAAGCAATCGTAATTGGACTTATGTAGAAGTCACAACTATTTGAGGTCGGACACTAGAATTTTGGTGTTAATGCATGTTAGAGACATAGTATTATGGACTATGCTCATGAAACATACCACACACAAAAATAATATGCAAAAGGTGTGGCCTAATCTCATCCATACTCATGTTAATTTTTCAATCAACTAGTTTTAGGACTTTGAGATATCATAGGCCAAATGAGATGAATGCATAAAGAAGGGGAATAAGATGAAAATGGAGGGGAATGAATGAAAACTCAAATTGATCAAAGTAAGACTTTTACCAAATTAATATCATTCATTCATTTTGGGAGATGGAATGTACATTCCATCAATCCCCTAAATTCAATGATATTAATTTGACAAAGTCAAATCAACCTTAACCAAGGCCCAACAACAAGAGTCAAACACAAACAAGTCATCACAATTGGTCAACAAAATTATTTGGCATTTATTCTAATTAAAAATACTAAAATAAGGCATTTAAATTAAATATGGTTTGTCAAATTCCTAAAATCTCATCAAAACACCAAATAAATGGCCATGAGATTTATCATAGGTCAAACAAGGTCAAAGGAACTTGGAGAAAATTTTTTAGAATTTTAAAAGACTTAAAAGTATTTTTAAACAATTAAAAACAAATTAAAAATCAATTAAATAATGAAAAATATTAATAATGATCCAAAAAATAATTTTAATTCAGAATATGAAAGAGGAAAATATTTAAAATTTTTTGGTGAAACTCTCATATTTTTTGGATCAATATTAAAATTAATATGAATTAATGAAAATAAGAGAAATAAAAGAAAATCAGAAAATAATCAAAAAACGTAAGCCACATGATCTCCCTCATTTATTGAGGTGGCAGATTAAGTGGCCTAGAACACGCGTTCCATGATACACGCGAGTCAGCGCGCCACACACTTGGTAATCACAATGGACGCGTGAGATTAGAACAAAATAACAAGATCACGTGGCTATGAGACATGCCAGCGCATGGCCGGAGCTGTAGCTCTGGTCTTCTTCTCCGGTGGACCTCACCGGACTTGTCCACCCTCAACCATCACTAAAATAAAAAAGGAGGATATGATCTGAAAGAAAAAATGGCGTAGAGCACGAATCTGGCCTCAATTTTAACTAACTCCACATATATTGAAAGATTTGAGGAGTTGAATTTTAAGGTGTGTCAACTGAGTTACTTCGATTTTACCTCTAAGCAACTCAATCTTCTTGCCTACATTGGTAGGACTTCATACAACCAAAGAATCAAGAGAATTGAGCAAGATTGAGAGAGAATCGAAGAGATGAAATTTTTTGTAAAATACCTTCAATGTAGGTCTGGATTCAACTATTCTTGCTTTGGCTTGTGCTTGATCTCACTCAGAATGCTTGCAGAAGTAGTATGGAATGCACAAAAGGTCTTAGATCCCTGGAGTCTTGAATCTCAAAACAGTGAGAATTCACACTCAATTTCAAATGAAATTCTCAGGACTATCCTTTCAAATGGAAGGGTTAAAAGTTTGGGATCAAAGCTGGCGCGAGTGTGTCTTGAATTCTGATGTTAGAGGGCTCTATTTATAGCGGCAGCTCATGATATTTGCACCTTCAAATTCACTTTCCAAAATTGGCAATTGATGATGCATGGGTGCATGGGTGTGTACAGGCCCATGAGATCATTGCTTAAGGTCCACAAATGAGTGTGAGAGGGTCTGAAATCAACTTGGATTGCAAGGCAAGTGTGTGTGAAGATTTGAAGTTTGATCTTTTCCAAAATTGAGATTTGAAGTTTGTTCATGCCATGCGCAGCCCTAGCAATTCTTGTCCAAAATTGATGATCTTGGACTTTTTGGAAAGCAAAGATCAAGAGGAACAACTTTCATGTTCAACACTATTCCATTTAGAGCTTGGAACTTGAAGAATTTTGAGGTGGATGTTTGGAAATTTCAACATGTTGAAATGTTTTCTAAGTGTCAAGCCATATATCTCAATATTCCACTTGGCTTAACTCTTTATGTGAGCTTCAAATGAGAAAGGCGTCTTCATAAAAGTTGTAGCTATTTCAAAGTCCTTGAAAATAGTCACCAATTTCATGTCATTTGGATTTGAAATGATAGAGTTATGCATTTTTGAAGTTTGGAAAAATCACTTGTTCAATGGTATAGGTCAAAAGTGACCTATAATGTAGCCTCATATCACATGCTCATAAAAGTTGAATTAGCTATCACTCCAAACATAAAAGTTTAAGTAAACATCTTGAATTTTATTTTGAAACTTGTAAATATTGTATCTCATAAAAATTGAGCAAGTTATGGTCTTAGGAACTTGACTTTCAAATTAGGGTTTAAACAAAATAACCTATAATGTTTCAACATAGAAAATGATTTTCCAAGAAAAAATAGCTCTAGGTATCAATATGAAAGTTGTTTGGAATGCCATTTATAGTAAGTTTTCTCTTGGAATCATTTTCATATGATGAAAATTGTAGGAGATAGGGTCTAGGGAGACCCAGTTTTGATCAAATGAATTCATCTGGCAACCACTATCAACCAACATGCTAACCTTCAATTATCTTGACTTTATAGGTTCATGGTAGATCATATATTCATAAGATGATGAAATTTGGAGTGTTACTTAAGAAATTTGATCAATTGGTGAGATGGCTTATTGGAGAAGTTACTCAAGATACCCAGTCAAACTAGGGTTTCCAAGGCAAATCACCCTCAAACTCTTGAAGAAAACTTGATCAATATAACATGTAGAAATAATGGGGACTCATATATTATGCTCATAACCATTCTTGTATCAATTAATGGTTGTGCTCTTTGTCATAAGGGTCTCAAACCCTATATATGAACTTGATAGATCAATGGAGATCATGCCCTACCGACAAAAGAGTTAGGCAAATGCAAAGACATATTTTTGGTATTTTGGTTAGTAAAATGATAATATACAAATATGATACAATCACAAAGTGCTTGGTGATATCTCCCAAAACAAACCCAATGAAAGAGGGGTAAGGAGGATTCCAAGTTATGATCCCAATGCTAATGCTTATGATGAAATTGCATGAGGGATCTTAGGGTCAAAATTGGGATCTTACAGCTTCCCCTATTTAAGGACATTCTAACTGAGGAGGCGAAGGTTAAAATCTTCATGTTGACTCAATAGAATGGGCTTAAATAACAACATATAGAAACAAATTTTGGTCCCTAAGAGACCTCATGATGCATATGATATGAATGAAAAAGTAAATTCTTTGTGGGGAAATATTGCCACAAAGGAAAAGAAATCGGAGAGATCGAAAGTCTGCAGGAGTAAAATGCATTCCGTAAGGAAGATTCACTGGGGAGACCGAGACTCTGGGGAGGGGGGGAAGGAGTTATGCATAGGCCAGACTACGACTTAAAACTACTGGGGGACTCGAGGGATTCCATACATACATGGAAAAGACTCAGTCGGGGAATAAAACATCTGCAGAGGATACAAATAAGTTAGGATAAAACTGAAATACTTGAATCATGCAGGGAAAAGCCATTTCACTACGGAAAAAATGCGCACTCAACTCGACTGGGGAGAAAAGAACTTCACCACCGGATAAGCATAAATCTATTATCTACTACCTGTTACTGGGTAAAGAGATGATAAAGATCTGACAGAGAGGACATCTGTCATCGGTTAGGATGAACATATCAAGGATGACTCGTTGGGAACCAACAAAAGGGAATATTCATTATCGGTTACTGGGTAAGAATAACCTTGTTGGGGAGAACTGTAGAAAATAGGATTTACAACTACCAGTTACTGGGCAGAAGACCAAGGATGAGAGTATCCGTCATCGGTTAGAATGAACATATCAAGGATAAACTCAACAGGGAAGAAAATTTGTCATCAGTTAAGATGAACATATCAAGGATAGACTTGCCTAGGATTGTCAAGGAGGATATCCGTCATCGGTTAAGATGAACATATCAAGGATAAACCAACTGAACAAAATGTAGGAATTACATCTATCGAATGCTGGATAGAATACCGCCAAAGATAAAATCCGTCATCGGTTAAGATGAACATATCAAGGATAGACTCTGTGAGGAGATAAAATAGGAATTACATCTATCAGTTACTGACTAGAATACGATCAAAGAGAAAATTTGTCACCGGTTAGGATGAACATATCAAGGATTAACTCTGCGAAGGGGACAAAAAGTAGGATTTACAACTACCGGCTATTGGGTAGAAGACCGCAAAGAGAAGGAAACCCGTCATCAGTTAGGATGAACATATCAAGGAATAAGTCTCTAGGAAACAAGAATAGGGATTACAACTACCTTTTTATTGAGTAGAATACCAAAAAGAGAATATTCGTCATCGGTTAGGATGAACATGTCAAGGATAGACTCAGGCAGGGGAGAGAAAGACATTTTTCACCGATTAGGGTGAACATATCAAGGATATACTTCCTGGGGAATCAGATCCACTGGGGACTCTACTGTTGGGAAAGCTGGGGTACTTTTGCCGGGTATTGGGCAAGAAGTAACAAACTGCAAACTAAGAAGAATATTACCAGTTACTGGGCAATAAACTCTTAGGAGACTCGAAGCATCTATCTAGGTAGGAGCTAGAAAGAAACGGTCAAACAAGACTCAACCCGATGAGGACATAACTCAAGGGGAGTGGTTCCATCCAGATGAACAACTGGGGAGGAAACTGAAATAATAATCATCCATGAGGAAACAACTCAGTGGAGAAGAGGGGAAAGGTTAAAGTCTTTCTGCCTAAGGGGATGACGCTCTACAATTGAGGGAGGACGGACACCGGAATTTGTATGAGGATAAAGTACCGCCATATAGGGAATGAGAATCTCAAACCCAACAATTTAATCAGATATGCGAATATGCAAATATGAAATTATATGAATGTATATGTATATGATGATTATGTTGACAAGAATGACTACAAAGGATACGAAGGTGTCGCAAAGAAATTGAGTCATCGGTACAATCCTCGGTCAATCCACAAAATATGGAGACAACTGTCGGAAAACTGAGATATCAATAATCCAAAAAGGCTCAACCCTAACTGGGGAAGGAGGAGATCTGCTGAGGAAAGAGAAAATATCACCGAGCCTGTGGGGAATTTTAGGTCAACACCATAAAAATGGGAGACAACCCTACAGGGAAATAAACTACTTAGAAACCAGGAGGAAACTCTGACTGGGGAGCAAGTCGAACAACGATTGGTGAGGAAACCAATGCGATCAGCTGGGGAGATCAACTACTTCTGCTATCGAAAAATAAACTCCACTGGGGAAGGCAGGAACTCTGTCGAGGAAGACAAACCGCAGGGTACCTGAATCAATCAACTCAGCTAAGAAAAAGGAACGAAGCTCTACTGGGGAATCAAAAACTTCGCCGAGGAATTGAATCAACACCAACGTCTAGGGATACCCGAAGGGTTAACTTCTTGGGGAACCTTTGATGTTTCGCACTCAAGGACTTGTTATCCATCGGAATGCTGTTGATATTACTTTTCAATTGCTTTGGAAAATTCTTGCTTTATATGTTTTTAAGAAAAAGATATTTTCATTAAAAATTTTAAATTTTCAAAAAATGATCATAATAAAATTTAAACTATTGGCTGAAATAAATAAGAGTAGAAACAATTGGATAAAGGCTCAACTTTATTTGATAGAATGGTAGTCTGTAAATGACAAGACTCCATAGATTTTACAAAGTTGAAAATGGTAATTTACATGGAAAAGTGTTACATTGAATACAAATGATCCTTAATCCTTCTACCAACTTTTGATATCCGCTGTGCTCCTGACCGCTGCCAGGGTGATGAATTGATGTCAACCCTTGTGTTCAACCAAATCTTCAAAACACTGAAGCTCAGCAGAATGCATTTACTTTCCATAATCCCTAATTTTTGCATAAGTTGTCCCAAGGCGAGGTACTCAACTTATCGGGAAATTCTTTCTGTTTTTATGTCTCTGATTTTTGCCTGGACCGCCCTTTCGGATTTTCAATCCACCAAGACGCTCATTTTTTCCTAAGCCGCCCTTTCGAGTTTTCAACTTAGCGAGTTGTTCTTTTCTTTTAGGCGAAGTATTTCTTGACTGCATCTGCGTTCACAGGACGAGTGAACTCTTCACCATCCATAGTTGTAAGTATCAATGCACCGTCTGAAAAGGCTCTCTTAATAACATATGGGCCTTCATAATTAGGATTCCATTTTCCTCTAGAATCTGGCTTGAACGATAAAATCTTCTTGAGCACAAGGTCACCTTCTCTGAACACACGAGGTCTAGCCTTCTTATCAAAAGCTTTCTTCATCCTTTGCTGATACAACTGGCCATGACACATGGCAGTCAATCTCTTCTCTTCTATCAAATTCAACTGATCAAACCTGGTCTGACACCATTCAGCCTCAATCAACTTGGCTTTCATGAGCACACGCAATGAAAGAATCTCAACCTCTATGGGGAGCACTGCTTCCATACCATATACAAGAGAGAAAGGGGTTTCCCCTGTTGAAGTGCGGATGGACATACAATACCTATGCAAAGCAAATAGGAGAATCTCATGCCAATCCTTATATGTGACAACCATCTTCTGAATAATCTTCTTAATGTTCTTATTCGCAACTTCAACAAACCCATTTATCTTGGGTCTGTAGGGAGAAGAATTATGATGTGCAATCTTGAAGTCTTTGCAAAGAGCTTCCACCATATTGTTATTCAAGTTCGATCCATTATCAGTAATGATCTTACTTGGCACACCATAACGGCATATAATCTGATTCTTGATAAACCTTACAACAACTTGCTTGGTTACGTTTGCATACGATGTCACTTCAACCCATTTTGTGAAGTAGTCAATTGCCACCAAAATGAAATGATGTCCATTCGAAGCTCTGGGTTCAATCATCCCAATCATATCAATTCCCCGCATGGAGAAAGGCCATGGGGAAGAGATAACATTCAATAGTGTCGGAGGAACATGAATCTTATCAGCATAAATTTGACACTTGTGGCACTTCTTCACAAATTTGCAACAGTCAGATTCCATTATCAGCTAATAGTAACCTGCTCGCAACATCTTCTTCGCCATTGCATGTCCATTGGAATGAGTACCAAAGGAACCTTCGTGCATTTCGGTCATCAACAAGTCTGCTTCGCGTCTATCCACGCATATGAGCAAAACCATGTCGAAATTTCTCTTGTATAGTATATCACCATTCAAGTAGAAATTAGCGACTAATCTTCTCAAAGTCTTCTTATCTTTCAAAGATACCTCAGGCGGGTAAATTTGACTTTGGAGGAAACATTTGATGTCATAATACCACGACTTCTCGTCTTTGATCTCTTAAAAAGCAAACACATGAACTGGCCTATCAAGACGCATCACAGATAAATTGGGAACTTCATTCCAATACTTCACTATAATCATCGATGCCAACGTTGCAAGAGCATCTGCCATCCGGTTTTCATCTCGAGGGATATGATGAAACTCAACCTTTGTAAAGAAAGTTGAAATCCTCCTCACATAATCTCTATATGGTATTAAACCGGGTTGATTTGTCTCCCATTCACCTTTGATTTGATTCACAACCAAAGTTGAATCTCCTAAGATATCCAAATACTTGATTCTGAGATTTATGGCCTCTTCAAGCCCCATAATGCAAGCTTCATATTCTGCCATATTGTTTGTACATTTTAAAGTCAATCTAGCTATAAATGGTAGATGCGTGCCTTGAGGAGTAATGATCGTTGCCCCAATTCCGTTCCCATATTGATTAACAGCTCCATCAAATACCATGCCCCAACGGGAACCAGGTTCTGGCCCTTCTTCAACCAATGGTTCATCACAGTCTTTCATTTTCAACTATAAAATCTCTTCATCAGGAAAGTCATACTGCACTGACTAGTAATCTTCAATTGGTTGATGAGCCAAATGGTCAGCCAAGATACTACGTTTGATCGCTTTCTGAGATCGGTATTCGATATCATACTCTGATAACAACATCTGCCAACGGGCAATTCTCCCAGTTAAAGTAGGCTTCTCAAATATATACATGATTGGATCCATTTTGGATATCAACCAAGTGGTATGATTCAATATATACTGATTCAGACGCTTAGCAGCCCAAGCCAATGCGCAACAAGTTTTCTCAAGCATAGAATACCGAGTCTCGCAGTCGGGGAACTTCTTACTGAGGTAGTAAATTACAAATTCTTTCTTTCCAGTCTCATCTTGCTGACCAAGAACAAAACCCATACTATCTTCGAGTACAGTCAAATACATGATCAGCGGTCTTCCTTCAACAGGTGGAGACAAAATCGAAGGTTCAAGCAAATATTCTTTGATACTGTCAAAAGCTTTCTGGCAATCTTCGGCCCAATCACAAGACTGATCTTTCTGAAGAAACTTGAATATAGGCGCACATGTGGCAGTCATGTGGGAAATGAATCTGGAAATATAATTCAAGCGGCCGAGGAAACCTCTGACTTGCTTCTCAGTTTTGAGCGCAGACATCTCTTGTATTCTTTGACCTTGGCAGGATCAACTTCAATACCCTTCTCGCTGACAATAAAGGCCAACAACTTACCAGAACAAACACCAAAAGTACACTTATTGGGATTCAAGCGGAGTTTATACTTCCTCAAACGCTGGAATAACTTCAACAAATGTTTAACATGTTCCTCTTCATTAATCAATTTAGCAATCATGTCATCGACATATACTTCAATCTCTTTATGCATCATATCATGAAAAAGAGTAGTCATTGCTCTCTGCTATGTTGCACCAGCATTCTTTAAACCGAAAGGCATCACTCTATAACAGAATGTTCCCCAGGGTGTAATGAATGTGGTCTTCTCCATATCTTCGGGTGCCATCTTGATCTGGTTATATCTGGAAAATCCATCCATAAACGAAAAGACATTGAATTTAGCAGTATTGTCTACCAACATATCGAGATGTGGTAAAGGGTAATCATCTTTCGGACTAGCTTTATTCAAATCTCTATAGTCAACACACATGCGGACTTTTCCATCTTTCTTCGGTATTGGCACAATATTGGCCACCCATTGCGGATACTCAGTGGTTACAAGGAAACCGGCATCAATCTTCTTCTGCACTTCCTCTTTGATCTTCACAGCCATATCAGGATGCGTTCTTCTCAGCTTCTGCTTGACTGGCACGCATCCTGGCTTCAACGGAAATCTATGCTCCACAATCTCAGAATCCAACCTAGGCATGTTGATCACACTGAATCACACCACGTTTTTGACTCGGACTTCACATGTTTATTAGGTCTTTATTACCATTTTGCTTGTGTTATGCTCTCTTTTATGTTGTTTTCAGATATTTAGCTCTTTCAGGACCTTTTTAGAAGAAACGAAGCAAAAAGACCAAAAATTAGGGTTTTTCGGCAAATATTATACACATGGCGTTGTGCATGGCGGCCGCTATAGGAGAAGCCGTGACACATCAGCCCTCAACCAGGAGGTAACCGCCACGATCCCATGAACTTTCCCATTCACACACATGGCGGGCGCCATGAAGGGGTGGCGGGCGCCGCCTTTGCATTTCATGTTCCCACTAAGTAGAAGTTGAAGGGCATCATGGTCTTTACAAGCTATTGAATTCCTCTATAAATAGGTCATTCTAGTTCATTTCCAAATCATCCAACTTATTTTACAACACTAAGACTATATTATCATCTATAAAAGCGGTAATCTGTCACATCGAGGGGTTATCGCACCGTAGTGTAATTGAGTTGGAGCACTTTGATTTTGATGTTGTCTTTATCTTCAAAGTCAAATGTTTATTTTCCTTGTACCAGATTTAAAGCCTCCGTTTGGAGCAGGTTCTAATTTAATCACTTTTATTTATTTTACTTGTCATGCTTTACTTTATTTAATTTCTTGCTATGTTTTACTTTATTTAATTTCTTGTTATGCTTTACTTTATTTAATTTCTTGTCAAGCTTTACTTTATTTAATTTCTTGTTATGCTTTACTTTATTTAATTCCTTATCATTGTCTTTACTTTATTTAATTTTCCCGCCATTATCTTTATTGCTCGTTTTAATTATTTTACACGCTTTACTTGTTCTTTACGCCTTACATTCTAAAACAACTTTTCATCATGATCAATATCGTTGTATTTGTTTGTATTACCATGTTTGGCTAAATCTTTCAAAGGTTAGAATGTAAGGATCCCGGTTAAAGAGATGTTTTACATAGTGCATCTGTAGAAATGCTTTAAGGGTTATTTTGATTTTTAATTTGAGTTTTCCGAAACAAACTTGGTTAGATTTAACTACTCAAGGAGTGCGTAAGCACCCTGGCTTAGTTAACTAGGAATTTTTATCACTTTAAGGAAAAACGATTTTTGAAACTGTTTTCGGACACGTTGATATATTTAAAATCAGGAAACTCATTGGGTAAAACTTTCCGAATCAAAATCACTTTTCAACTAAGCTTACGAGTCTTATTTCTTCAAAATAGGTTTACTACTTTAGCGTTCTGCGCACATTTTATAAGTGATAATAAAAGGCCTTAATTTAAGGGTAAACTCGGTTTTGAATACGCGAAAGCGACAATTCCTGTTAAATGGATTCTTTTCAAGAGTAGAAAATATTGCCCCATAAGTAGTTCTATTTAGACAATCGAAACATCGTTTAACTGACGTGAAATACATTCAAATCTGTCTTTATTTGCATTGTATTTATTATTTTCTTTATTTACTGTTATTTTGCAACATCAATATCTCTTTTATACCGCCTTAGATAAACATCGTAACGATAGTAATCGATAGATTAATGATTTGGTCTCTGTGGGATCGATATTCTTTTATATTACTCTGACGCGATTCGTGCACTTGCCAATAGAGCGATCATGTTTTTGGCGCTGTTGCCGGGGACCAACTTCGTCAAATTTAGTACCCTGTTGTTACACCGTCTAGGCTAAGGCATTATTAGCTGATAAATGCGAAGAACTCATAGTACCGGAAATTTAGTAGATCCTTTAGCGGAACCCGAACGTTACACTCGTACACGCCTCTTACTCATCCGAATTAAGAAAGCTATGGCCGAGAATCGCGACCGGAGACCTCTTAAGGAATTTGCCCAACCCTCTAACAAGGAACCTAGTTCTAGTATAGTAAACCCCCTCATTCCTACCAATAATTTCGAACTAAAACCATCTTTACTACAATTAGTGCAACAGAACCAATTTGCGGGTCTCGCTACTGAGAACCCAAATCCACATTTGAAAGTCTTTATCCAACTGGACGACACCTTTAAATCCAACGGTGCTTTACCTGGTGCGATTCGTTTAAGATTATTTCCTTTCTCCCTCAGGGATAGAGCACGTTCATGGTTAGATTCACTTCCATCTAATTCAATAACTACCTGGGAAGACCTTAGGAGAATATTCCTTGCTGGATATTTTCCCCCCAGTAAGACTGTTGTTCTTCGAAACCAAATAACTAGATTTACTCAAAACCAAGGAGAATCACTTTTTGAAGCTTGGGAGAGATATAAAGAACTGTTAAGAGTATGTCCACACCATGGCCTAGAACAATGGCTGATCGTTCATACCTTCTACAATGGACTCCATTATAACACAAAGATGAGCATCGACGTTGCCGCTGGTGGCGCGCTGATGAACAAACCTTACCCTGAAGCTTGTGACCTAATTGAGGATATGGCCCAAAACCATTACCAATGGGGAACTGAACGAGCATCAATAGAGAAAAAGGAGACCAGAGCTGGAATACATGAGATAAGCTCTATGGACATGATGCAAGCGAAAATGGACGCCTTAGCCCTTAAGGTCGAACATATTTCTACAAACTCTAACACTGCAGAGGTAGTCCACACAGAGTGTGAACTTTGTGGATCTAAAGGAAACGAATCGGCGGAGTGTAACCTTTTGAACGACCTGAACACCGACCAAGTGAATTACGCCCAAGGTAACCCATTTTCTAATACTTACAACCCTGGATGGAAAAATCACCCGAATTTTTCCTATAAAAACTAGAACCCTATCCAAAATTATGCACCTCAAAGACCACAAGGGTATCAAGCCCAAAAACCAAATCAACCTATGCAAGTTGTGCCTCAGAAGCCTAACCTTGAGAAGATTATGGAGAGCTTTATATCAGGCCAGACTCAGCAAAATAAAGAATTCCTAAACCAGAACATTCACGTAAACGAACTGATAACGCAATTCGGGACTAAGGTTGATCAGATAATCACCCACAACAAGATGCTTGAAACTCAGATCTCGCAGGTAGCACAAAACCAAGCCCCACAAACTGCACCTAGAGGACAATTCCCTGGACAACCTCAACTCAACCCTCGAGGGCAAGCTAACGCTGTCGCATTATGAAGTGGGACCACTTACGAAGGGCCTTGTAACCCAACAATGAGTGAGTCCAAAGCTTCTAAAGAAAATATACCTACCAACCAAGGGGAAGAATCGATGGAACCCGAAAAACAAACCGACCAAGAAGGAGAAGCCAAGGATAAAACTTACAAACCACCGCCCCCGTACAAACCACCAATCCCATATCCGCAAAGACTTAAACAAACCAAAATCAATAACCAATACCAAAAGTTTATAAAAGTAATAGAGAAGCTTCATGTAGAGTTTCCTTTCACCGAAGCCATCACCCAAATTCCATCTTACGCCAAATTTCTCAAAGACATCTTAACCAACAAGCGTAGGCTTGACGATCCCAAACCCTTGGAATGCAACTTTATTTCCGAGAATAAACTTTCTAAGAAGGAGAAAGACCCTGGGAGTTTTTCTATACCTTACATTCTAGGGAGTCATGTGATCGACAAAGCTTTCCTAGAATTAGGCGCTAGTGTGAGTTTAATGCCCTTAGTTGTGTGTAAAAGGTTAAACTTAGGAGAATTACAACCAACTAAGATGTCCCTCCAATTAGCCGATAGGTCTGTTAAGTACCCTGTAGGAATTTTAGAAGACATCCCAGTTAGGATCGGTCAACTTTATATCCCAACAGACTTTGTGGTCATGGATATCAAGGAAGACGATGATATCCCTATCCTTTTAGGTAGACCATTTTTATCAACAGTCGGAGCTATAATAGATGTTAAAAGAGGAAAATTAACTTTCGAAGTAGGGGATGAAAAGATAGAGTTTATTCTTTCAAAGTTCCTAATGGCACCAATCATGGGAGACGCATGTTACGTGATCGATATCATAGATGAATGCATAAAGGAATTTGATCAAGAAGAACCTGTGATCGAACCATTTTCAAACCCGAATGAAAAGGATGACGAGCTAAAGGAAACGGAACCTCACACTAATGAATGTTTGGCCCTTACTCCTGACCTTTCACCAAATTCTCAAAAACCAGCTCAAGAACTTAAGGAACTGCTCAAGAACCTAAGATACGAGTTTTTGGATTAAAAAATAAACCGCCTAGTAATAGTTAGTTCCACCTTAAACCAAGACGAGACAAACCAACTCTTGAATGTTTTACAAAGATACCCCTCTGCCTTAGGATACAACATCTCTGATTTAAAAGGTATAAGCCCATCCGTGTGTATGCACAGGATCTCGCTAGAGGAAGATTCAAAACCTTCCAGAGAACATCAGAGAAGAATCAACCCTGTAATGAGTGAGGTGGTAAAGAAGGAAGTCCTTAAACTGCTAGAAGCTGGTATAATCTATCAGATCTCCGATAGTAAATGGGTAAGTCATGTACATGTGGTACCCAAAAAGGGAGGCATCACAGTCATGCAGAACGAGAAGGGCGAGCATGTAGCTAAACGTATAGAAGGCGGATGGCGTATGTGCATAGATTATAGGAAGCTCAATAAGGTAACTAGGAAAGACCATTTCCCCCTTCCATTCATATATCAAATGCTTGAGTGTCTTTCCAGACACTCTTACTTTTGTTATCTGGATGGATATTCTGGATTTTTCCAAATACCCATACACCCCGAGGATCAAGAGAAAACAACCTTCACTTGTCCTTACGGAACGTTTGCTTACAGACGAATGCCGTTTGGACTCTGTAATGCGCCAGCTACTTTCCAATGTTATATGATGTCAAACTTCACAGATTATCTCGACGGAATTATGGAAGTATTTATGGATGATTTCTCGGTATGTGGGTTCGACTTTGAGAATTGCCTCATTAATCTTGAGAAAATCCTAGAGAGATGTGTAGAAGTTAACCTTGTGTTAAACTGGGAGAAGTGTCACTTTATGGTTAAAGAAGGCATAGTGTTAGGACATATAATATCTGAAAGAGGCATTGAGGTCGACAAAGCAAAGATAGAAGTTATAGAAAACCTTAACCCTCCTAAGACAGTTAGAGAAGTCTGTAGTTTTCTTGGACACGCCAGTTTCTACCGACGCTTCATCAAAGATTTCTCTAAAATAACAAAACCCCTGACCGGCCTTCTGATGAAAGACGTTGAATTAATTTTCAATGAAAAATGTATCGAAGCCTTTAATCGTTTAAAATAAGCACTAATTTCAGCACCCATTTTACAAACTCCGGATTGGACTCAACCATTTGAAATAATGTGTGATGCTAGCGATTTCGCTATAGAAGCTGTTTTAGGACAAAGAAAAGATAAGAAATTACATGTAATATATTACGCTAGTAGAACCCTAGATGTCGCTCAACTAAATTATACAACAATAGAGAAGGAACTCCTAGTTGTAGTTTTTGCAATTGATAAATTTAGGTCTTATCTTGTCGGATCTAAAATTATAGTCTATACAAACCGTGCGACTATCTGTTACTTAGATCGATGCAAAATAACAGGAATATCAACAACAGTCCAATTGTTGCAAGCCTTTCCATGTGTCACGAAATTGGTGCAGTCTTCCTCTTTGTCATCCTCTAGCACAACAGCTAAGTGTTGTTCATTGCCATGAATGAACCCTCCGCTACGGAAGCTAAGTTGCATATCTTCAGATCTTGCAATTGATGAACCTTTATGGAACCCCAAACCGGTTCTGCCTTTGTTTTCGGAGACCTCTACCATACGCCCCCACTAGTCAACGTTGTCTTCTTCCACGATCTTTTGAGCATCTTTCAACGAGGACATAGGTGCCCCAAACCTCTTCTCATCAACAATAGATAAGTCTTGGAACGGAGTTCCAACCTCATCCTCAGCTTCCACATAAGAGAAAGATGACAAATGGCTAACTAACAGCGCCTTCTCTCCTCCAACAATCACTAGATTTCCATTCTTCACAAATTTGAGCTTTTGGTGCAAAATGGAAGTAACAGCTCCTGCCTCATGGATCCATGACCTTCCCAATAAGAAACTGTAGGCCGGGTGGATATATATTACTAGAAAAGTAATCTGAAAATCACTCGGACCTATCTTAACTGGAAGGTCCTCTTCACCAATAACTGTTTTTCGCGAACCATCAAAGGCCTTGACAATTACACCGCTATACCTCATGGGCGCTCCTTGGTATGACAACTTTGATAATGTTGACTTCGGCAGCACATTCAACGAAGATCCGGTGTCAACAAGAACATTGGATAAAGCGTCATCTTTGCAATTCATCGAGATATGCAAAGCCAAATTATGATTCCTATCCTCCTCGAGGAGTTCTTCATCATAGAAGCTGAGATTATTGCAAGAAGTGATGTTAGCCACAATATGATCAAATTGATCCACTATAACATCATGTTCTACAAAAGCTTGCTCTATAACTCTCTGTAGTGCTTCTCTATGTGCTTCAGAATTCATGAGCAGACACAACACTGAAATCTCTGAGGGGGTTTGGAGCAGCCGCTCCACCACATTAAACTCGCTCCTCTTAATCAAACAAAGTACCTCATCATCATCGTTGGGTTTCAAGTTGCTGGATTCACCAGACTTATCTTTTGAACAGCCAACTGGGTCTATACTAGGCACTTCCACTTTCTTACTCACAACTGCTTCTTCTTTATCCTTTGGGAACACCGGCCCAAACACTCTATCACTGCGGGTTACCTTAGTGGAGTCATACTGAATCACCAACTTCTCAGGTTGCTTGAAAACAGGTACTATTACATTGACATCGTTATCTACATGACGAGATTGAACAATTTGGATCATGCCTTCATCTATCAGACGCTGGATGTCCTTTTTCACAACCTCACAACCCCTCGGGTTAACACTACAAACAGCACAACCATCATGGTCGTGCTCACATTCACTTGCCAAACAAACATCCTTATGCATCTGCACTAAGGACCTCCTGATAAAATGCACATCAAAAACTTTAAACTCCCCAGGACAATCATCTACCATATTCACAAAAGATTTCCCATGAGCGGGCAACGAGTTTGCTTTCACATTCGGTACGTGGTCCTTGAAGGACACCATACCACTCTTCATCAATTTCTGAACCTCATACTTGAGCGGATAACAATTATTGATATCATGTTCGGGTGCTCCTTGATGAAAAGCACAACGGAGCTCAGGTTTATACCACCAAGGAAGTGGTTCTGGAATCTGTGGTGGGTTTCTTGGTTGGATCAGGTTCTTGAGAACCAAGGATGGATAAAGATCTGAGTAAGACATAGGAATCGGGTCAAAAGAGACCTTCTTCCTCTCAAAGTTTTGTTGTTGATGATTGTTGTTGGTATTGTTATTGTTGTAGGTGTTTGTTCGTTGTTGCGGTTGTTGTTGTTGACGTTGTTGTTGTTGAACTAGTGTTGTTTCTTAATTAGAAAATACCGGGATAACAGAAGATACTTGATGATGATGATGTTGACGGGATGTTAGATTCCTTATGATCTGAGGCCTCCTCTGCCTCCTACTGCTTATTGCATTCGTCTCACTGTCTTTTTTCTTACCAAAATTGCTACCATACCTCTTGCTCATTGATGCCTCATCTCTTGACAAACATCCTTCTCGGACTCCTTCCTCAAGCCTCATCCCCATATTTACCATTTCGGTAAAGTCACTAGGGGCACTAGCAATCATTCGTTCATAGTAAAATGAACTCAGAGTTTTCAAGAAGATCTTTGTCATCTCTTTCTCCTCCAAAGGAGGACTGATCTAGGCAGCCAACTCCCTTCATCGCTGCATATACTCTTTAAATGTCTCTTTGTCCTTCTGAGACATAGACCTCAGCTGGTCTCTATCTGGCGCCATGTCCACATTATATTTATATTTCTTGACAAAAGCCTTCCCCAAGTCATTGAAAGTGTGAATGTTGGCACTGTCCAATCCCATATACCAACGAAGCGCAGCGCCGGTTAGACTATCTTGGAAGTAGTGAATAAGCAATTGATCATTGTCGGTCTGGGTAGACATATTGCGAGCATACATCACAAAATGACTGAGCGGATTAGAGTTCCCCTTATACTTTTCAAAGTCAGGCACTTTGAACTTCATCGGGATCTTGACGTTGGGCACCAAACACAACTCGACAACACTCTTTCCAAACAGGTCTTTTCCTCTCAGCATCTTCAATTCCTTGCGCAACTCAAGAAACTGATCCTTCATTTCATCCATCTTTTCATAAACATCTGGACCCTCAGACGACTCAGAATGATAGATTGTGTCCTCTACGCGAGGCAAAGTGTGCATAACGGGAGGTGGCATGGACATGATCGGGCTAGATGTCGGCATGGAAGCAAAAGTAGGCGCAAAGCCTTTTGGCACAAAGTTGGATGTCATTCCCCACGCGAATTCAGCATGCATAGTTTGTGCAAAGTGGGTGGCAACAGCAGGCACGGTAGAGGTAACCACTTCCGAAATAACAGTCCCCGCAGTAGGAGTTGTAGGCGTTGGAGAAGATTGACTTTGGGCAGCAAGAACTGACTCCATCATGGTAGTCAGGCGGGCGATCTCGTCCTTCAACTCTCTGTTCTCTTGCTCTAGGTTCTCCATGATTCCCAGATGATTGGCTCGGGTATTGTACCGGTGAGTCGGCTTGGCTAAAGCACAGAAGAAACACCAATCAGACATCTGGCGAAAACCTGCTTATGCAAATGATGCATGAGATACAATGCTTGATTGTTTTTATTTTCAAGGAACTTACTATATCATTTGCAAATATATATATTTAAATAGAAATTATAACAATTTGATATGACCAAAAATCTCTTTTTATTTATATAAATTGGAAGGATTACACTGAGTATAATTTCAAAAACCAAATAAAAATACAAGAGAAAAGGAGACTAGTCATCCTAAGGATCCCTAACAACAATGTCAGAAGATCTGGCTGTAGGCGCGTACTTCTTTCGAATGCGACGGATCTCGGTCTCAAAAGAAGCCTTCATCTGAGTATTCTCGAGGACAAGCTGATCAATAATCTTCTTCCAAGCAACGGAAGGCTAAGGCATGCTAGAAGATGAAACCTCTGGCTCTCTCTGTCTCTTTGCCACTCGGTCTTCAAGTAGCTCAATAAGTGCATCTTTGTCCTTAGACTCCAACTACAACTCTTCATGCTTCTTTCTCAAAGCATGGAAACACTCTTCCCACATGTCCTTCTCTTGCTTCATCTTGATGAGCGCGTCTTCCAACTCCTCTACATCTTGGTTAGGGAAAGTTAATGGCTCAACCACAACCATAGACATAGGTCTTTCGCAAAGATAAGGCATCTTCAACTCCAAAGCTCTCTTCTTCACCCAAAGAGTGTAAGCTTCCAAAGCTACACAATTGCACAGACCAAGCTCGGATCTTCCTTTCCTATGCACATTATGCCAAGCATGCATAATCTTCTGCTTCAAATGTTGGGGATCGTTACCCTCTAGATAGAAAAGACCTTCTAACAAATTGTTATTAGGTTTGTGTCTCAAGGGGAACCCAAGTTGACGATGAGCCAAAGCAGGGTTGTACTTAATTCCTCCTTGTGTACCAATGAGAGGCACATTAGAGAATTCACCACAACTATCAATAATCTCCAAACTGCTTAAAGACGGATCATACCAAAATATATCATCATTAGTGAGAGACATAAGTCTCTGAGACCACCTTAGACATTGTTTGTTCTCCACAAAAGCAGGTGTCTGAGGCAAGTGCAAAATAAACCACTTGTACAGAAGAGGAATACAACAGATAATAGTTCCACCACCCTTAGAATTCCTTAGATGCAAAGAGAAGTACATATCACCCAACAAAGTAGGCACAGGATTCCCAATCAAGAAAAGTCTAATGGCGTTAACATCAACAAAACCGTCAATGTTAGGGAACAAAGCTAATCCATAAATGAGCAACACAAAGATAGATTTAAAAGCGTCCACACTACCAGCTTGAGCAAAAGAAGTAGTTTCCTTGATGAGGAAATCAGATAACAATCCAAATAACCCTCCTTTCTTCATCCAATGAGCCTTTATCTCAGACTTCTTCAAGTGAAGAACTTCAGCAATAATACTAGATCGGGGAATCTCCTCCAATCCACTAAAAGGCATTCTACTAGAAATAGGTATCCCCAAAAGATAAGAATACTCCTCCAAGGTAGGCACAAGCTGAAAATCTGGGAAAGTGAAACAACGGAAGAGAGGATCATAGAACTGCACCAATACACTCAAGAGTCCTTCAACCACATCAGCAGACAAGATGGACAAAAGCTTCCCATGACGTTGTTTGAAGTCCAAGGGATCTAATACAAAAGATGATAGCTTCCTTAACTCTTTCAACTCTGGACATCTGAAACTGTACTTCTTAGTGTTCCTTCATCCACAATCCATGGTCTGAAAATATTTACAAATAATACTTCCGTTCCTTGAAATTTTCGTGTGATGAATGTTATGATGCGGATGAATGCATGAATGCAACAATCACAAATAAGGGATCACACACAAGGCATACAAAGGTCAAGGGATAAATAAAGTCATTGTCAAGATCAATCATCCATTTTGGTGGATTATGGTTTACACCTTATCAACACCCAGGTTCCATTGACATTGACAAGACTTGGTTAGATCAACCAAGAATCCAGGGTTTGTTGCAAGTCACGAGCATGGAGTCTGGGTAAGAACCATCCCAAAGGAGTGAACTAAGGATAAAATCCTATAGATCATGTTCTAAAAAGTTCCCAGAGTCTTAATTCCATCTATCGAATATTACAGGTGAAGATGACTGACTCATCAACCCATAATATTCTCAAGAGAAACTCGTCTAAGTGTAGTATCGCGTAACAATTGTTATCAAGTCTACACTTGAACAGCCTCCGCACTACGTCCTAAATAGGCCAAAATGGGGTAAATGTTCTACGTTCCTTAGCTTCTCAGACCCAAATTAGAGATTGTAATGCCTAACCATAAATACTTGTGTGACATTTCCAAATCCAAAAGAGTCTCCACTAAGCGGATGGATCTCAAGCCAACTTGTTAAGGACTACTCCACACAAGTCGAACATGACTATACCATCCTCCTATCTTAATTGCACCCAAGTTCGGGTTAGAACTTATCTCACCACTCAGAGATCACCAACCATAACAAGCAGATTTTATCACACATACATATATACAAACATCACATATATACACATAAAAAGTAGGCTAAACCCACTGGAGACTACTCCCCAGCAGAGTCGCCACTTAATTTTTGTAGCGGTAAATTCATGATCATCAAGCTATGGATAAGCTAGAGATCAAATAACAAGAGTCGCCACCGCGCTTTTATTGTTTCCAAGGGAAAAGGGAAAAAGTACGAACAAAACCCAAAAGTAAGAAGTTTTCAAATCAAAACTAATAAAATGTCAGAGATTACAGGTAAGGGGGTTGGTTACACAGAGGGAAGGTGTTAGCACCCAAAGTGTCCTAGGTACTCCTAGGGAGCCCTTTTTGTGTGCATATGTACTTGGTATAAAGTGATGTTTACAAACAAATAGAATGGGGGGATGGGAAAAGAATTCATTAATTATATTTTTTGTGTTTGACAAGACCTTCGGACTTGTGCCTACGTACCAACATAAAAATGAGGGATCAAAACCTCATAGTTCATGATACAAATTTCAAAGTGGATGCATTGCTTTTAATAAATATTAAGTTTAAGAGGCACAAAGGCCTAAAAATGGTTTGAATGAGTTAGTTCTTTTTGGCTTCTTGAAAGTTTAAATCAAGCATAGTTAAGTTTATCTATAAGTTTGATTTAAGAAATGAAGTTTGAAAATGCAACGGCATAAGGCCAAAGTTTCTATTTTTTTTTTACAAAGTGGTCAAAGTTTAGAATAAAATAAGTTTAATCAAAGAAGGTTTTGAAAAAGGGAGGGAGAGATTTTGAAATTAAAGAAGTGGG
Organism: Lathyrus oleraceus; assembly: GCF_024323335.1. Classification (NCBI taxonomy): domain Eukaryota; kingdom Viridiplantae; phylum Streptophyta; class Magnoliopsida; order Fabales; family Fabaceae; genus Lathyrus; species Lathyrus oleraceus. The sequence goes on from NC_066585.1 coordinate 49,752,686, forward strand.
GAGAAGATGAAGAGACTATCCTATGCACAAAATTAAAAGTTTAGAGTTGAAAAGATCTGACCAAATTGGTAGCAATCCAATAGACAAGAATGTCAATAGAAACCCATAATTCCCTTGGACTTTTAGAATCAAGCAACACACAAATGCACAATTATATTATCTTGAAGGGCAAAGCATAAAATAAATATGGCCACATCCACGCTTATCCATTCCATGATCTTCCTCAAAGTAGCCCATGTAACAAATGAATTTCACAAGTCACAGGTTTAAAATAACAACTTCACAATGATCATGTTGCAGATGAACTTAGAGACATCTTGAATGATGTATCAGATGAAGTTTCAAATTGCAAGCACTTGGTTTCTCAATAAGTTGGCATTGACCAAGTCCTTTAGCATAGGAATGTTGCCTAAATTCTAAGTCCATTTGTCCAAGATCAAGCCAACAGTCTACACAGAAGTTTTTTAGGGTTTTTATTATTATTATGTACATTAATGGTCAAAGACCACACAAACAAACAAAGTATACACAAACAAAATATATCATACAATATGGTCCAAGTGGACAAAGTGAAAATTTCATTAACATAAACAATTAGAATGATATGAACAATGACAAATGTATAAAAGCTAGAATTAAACGACATTAAAGGAAAGGGCTTGAAATTAAAAATTAGTAGTTAATAGGTTAGAAGTTAGTAATGTTTTGCTTTTGCTTTTCATTTTTTAGACATTCTTTGGAGAACACTCAACCCACTTATCACAAGCATGGAGCCTTGAGCCAAAACATCTTCCAAAGGAAGGAAATAAGGCCAAGTTTCCACACGATACCATGAAAGAGGGGAGACTTACAATCTCACTAACTAGAATATTATGCGTTTTATGTCACAAATTTAGCGCTATGTTAAGCAATCATAATTGGACTTATGTAGAAGTCACAACTATTTGAGACCGGACAATAGAATTTTGGTGTTAATGCATGTTAGAGACATAGTATTATGGACTATGCTCATGAAACATACCACACACAAAAAGAATATGCAAAAGGTGTGACATAATCTCATCCATACTCATGTTAATTTTTCAATCAACTATTTTTAGGACTTTGAAATATCATAGGCCAAATGAGATGAATGCATAAAGAAGGGGAATGAGATGAAAAGGGAGGGGAATAGATGAAAACTCAAATTGATCGAAGGAGGACTTTTACCAAATTAATATCATTCATTCATTTTGGGAGATGGAATGTACATTCCATCAATCCCCTAAATTCAATGATATTAATTTGATAAAGTCAAATCAACCTTGACCAAGGCCCAACAACAAGAGTCAAACACAAACAAGTCATCACAATTGGTCAACAAAATTATTTGGCATTTATTCCAATTAAAAATACTAAAATAAGGCATTTAAATTAAATATGGTTTGTCAAATTCCTAAAATCTCATCAAAACACCAAATAAATGACCATGAGATTTATCATAGGTCAAACAAGGTCAAAGGAACTTGGAGAAAATTTTTAAAATTTTAAAAGACTTAAAAGTATTTTTAAATAATTAAAAACAAATGAAAAATCAATTAAATCATGAAAAATATTAATAATGATCCAAAAAATAATTTTAATTCAGAATATGAAAGAGGAAAATATTTGAAAATTTTTGGTGAAACTCTCATATTTTTTGGATCAATATTAAAATTAATATGAATTAATGAAAATAAGAGGAATAAAAGAAAATCAGAAAAGAATCAAAAAACGTGAGGCACTTGATCTCCCTCATTAATTGAGGTGACAGATCAAGTGGCCTAGAACACGCGTTCCATGATACACGCGAGTTAGCGCGCCACACACTTGGTAATCACAATGGACGCGTGAGATTAGAACAAAATAACAAGATCATGTGGCTAGGAGACATGCAGTGCATGGCCGGAGCTGTAGCTCCGGTCTTCTTCTCCGGCGGACCTCACAGGACTGGTCCACCCTCAACCATCACTAAAATAAAAAAGGAGGATATGATATGAAAGAAAAAATGGCGTAGAGCACGAATCTGGCATCAATTTTAACTAACTCCACATATATTGAAAGATATTAGGAGTTGAATTTTTAGGTGTGTCAACTGAGTTGCTTCGATTTGACCTCTAAGCAACTCAATCTTCTTGCCTACATTGGTAGGACTTCAGACAACCAAAGAATTAAGAGAATTGAGCAAGATTGAGAGAGAATCAAAGAGATGAAAATTTCTGGAAAATACCTTCAATATAGGTCTGGATTCAACTGTTCTTGCTTTGTCTTGTGCTTGATCTTACACAGAATGCTTGCAGAAGTAGAATGGAATGCACAAAAGGTCTTGGATCCCTGGAGTCTTGAATCTCAAAACAGTGAGAATTCAAACTCAATTTCAAATGAAACTCTCAGGATTATCCTTTCAAATGGAAGGGTTAGAGGTTTGGGATCAAAGCTGGTGCGAATGTGTCTTGAGTTCTGATGCTAGAGGGCTCTATTTATAGTTGCAGCTCATGATATTTGCACCTTCAAATTCACTTTCCAAAATTGGCAATTGATGATGCATAGGTGCATGGGCGTGTACAGGCCCATGAGATCATTATTTAAGGTCCACAAATGAGTGTGAGAGGGTCTCAAATCAACTTAGATTGCAAGGCAAGTGTGTGTGAAGATTTGAAGTTTGATCTTTGCCAAATGAGGATACCATGTTCATGCCATGCGAAGCCCTAGTAATTCTTGTCCAAAATGGATGATCTTGGACTTTTTGGAAAGCTTAGATCAAGAGGAACAACTTTCATGTTCAACACTTTTCCATTTGGAGCTTGGAAATTGAAGAATTTTAAGGTGGAAGTTTGGAAATTTCAACATGTTGAAAATGTTTCTAAGTGTCAAGCCATATATCTCAATATTCCACTTTGCTTAACTTTTTATGTGAGCTTCAAATGAGAAAAGTGTCTTAATAAACGTTATAGATATTTCAAATACCTTCAAAATGGTCACCAATTTCATGTTATTTGGATTTGAAATGATAGAGTTATGCCTTTTTGAAATTTGGAAAAATCACTTGTTCAATGGTATAGGTCAAAAGTGACCTATAATGTAACCTCGTATCACATGCTCATAAAAGTTGACTTATCTCTCACTCTAAACATAAAAGTTGAAGTATACATCTTTAATTTGATTTTGCAACTTGGAAATCTTTCATCCCATAAAAATTGAGAAAGTTATGGTTTTGGGAAGTTGACTTTCAAATTAGGGTTTAGACAAAATGACCTATAATGTTTCAACATAGAAAATGATTTTCCAAGCAAACCTAGCTCTAGGTATCAACATGAAAGTTGTTTCGAATGTCATTTAGAGTAAGTTTTCTCTTGGAATAATTTTCATATGGTGAAAATTGTAGGAGATAGGGTCTAGGGAGACCCAGTTTTGATCAGATGAATTCATCTGGCCAACCACCGTCAACCAACTTGCTAACCTTCCATTATCTTGACTTTATAGGCTCATGGTAGATCATATATGCATAAGATGACGAAATTTGGAGTTTACCTTCATAAATTTGATCAATTGGTGAGATACCTTATTGGAGAAGTTACTCAAGATACCCAGTCAAACTAGGGTTTCCAAGGCAAATCACCCTTAAACTCTTGAAGAAAACTTGATCCATATAACATGTAGAAATCATGGGGACTCATATATGATGCTCATAACCATTCTTGTATCAATTCATGGTTATTCTCTTTGTCATGAGGGTCTCAAACCCTATATATGAACTTGATAGATCAATGGAGATCATGCCCTACCTAAAAAAGAGTTAGGCAAATGCAAAGACATATTTTTGGTATTTTGGTTAGTAAAATGATAATATACAAATATGATACAATCACAAAGTGCTTGAAGATCTCTCCCAAAACAAACCCAATGAAAGAGGGGTAAGGAGGATGCCGAGTTATGATCCCAATGCTAATGCTTATGATGAAATTACATGAGGGATCTTAGGGTCAAAATTGGGGTCTTACACACCCCTCTCGCATCTATGGTACTCCATGGGAACCATCTAGGATGTTTGCGCTTACGTGGATGTTGTTTATCGAAATGTTTGCTGGCAAAGGTTTGCGGAGTGGAGGTAGATTTTAAATTAGTGTGCTCGCCAAGGATTGGTTCCTCGTGCCTACGTATGCCCACTAGTTGAAGTGGGAAATCAGAGCCCCATAGTTCGTGGGTTTAAAATGTTTATTTGTTTGGTTTTATTAGCTTGAAGAAGGGTTTTCGATTGTGTCGCCCTAAGTCTCAAACAAAAGGTTTGAATGAGTTGAAGTAATTTTTAGGTTTTTGAGAAAGGTGTTATTGATTTCGGATTGCACTAAAGACTATGGATAAAGGTGAACACCTCGAACTACCAAGCCAAACGTCTTGTGTTCGAAACATTCAGAACGAGTGTAGGAAAGCTTCATTCTAATCCCTTCTTTACCACTTAAGGCTCGTGACATATAATCCTAATCGTATTTATTGTATTTTTGAGTTTGATTTGAGAAAAGACCGCTTGACGTTGGATCAAGGGTTTGTTTAGTGATTGCGAAGTAGTGATCGTTCCTAATGCCTAAGGAATAGCTAACAAGCAATAATAAAGATAAGGAAATCAAGTAAAATCATACATCGAAAAGGGGAGGGGGTACATGTAAGTTACAAGAGAGTGCAGAAATAAAAGGTCAATCGAATGAAAATTAATTCTAAGGATTAAGCTCTATACAAACATTAATTAAAACCAAGGTTAACCATGACAAATAATAGTTGATAATGAATATACGACGATCTAAGTTAATCAATCAGTTAGAAAATTCTATAAGTCCTAAAATCAAGGGAGCATGCAAAATTAGCCTATTTATAAACCTAGGCGTAAAATTGTCATTTTACAATTATGGATTAATTTCTATACATGAAAATGCCAATTAAAGTCAATTAAATTCTAAACTAAATTTAATGTTTCTAATTATCCTTTTCTAATTTTCCAAAATTTCAAATTCTAAAACTATTTACTTCTAATATTTCTAAAAATATTTCTAAAATATTTTAATCCTAAAGTTAACATTCCTAATTAACTCCGCAATTCTAAAGTTGTTATTTAATCTAATTCTAATTTTAATCCTAACTTTACTAATTAACAACTACAAAACAAATTAACAAACGAAAACTGCAAATGGGCCTCGAGTAGGGTACATACCCGAATTGGGGGGTGTAGGAGAAAAATGTTTGGGTCTAAACAATCCTAAGGCCCAACCACCTCAAATCCAAGACACCAAGGGAGGTGTAGAGCATGGAACAGGAGCGTGAACGGAGAAATCCGTTTGGGCCTTGGGCCCAAACCAGATTTACCATAAACTGAAACGGAGGATGCACATACGGAAAGAATGGAGGATGCAGTGAAACACTCATGGAAACAAAACCCACACTTAACGCCGCGTTCTTCACTCCGGCATCCTGCGTTAGCATCACGTCCTCGACCGCACTTAATAGCATGGGTCTTTTCTCTTCAACTCCTACGCCCTCCTGGTTCATGAACGAAGCTTCTTCAAGACACCTAAGCGCGGCGCTACAATTTCCGGATCCTCCGTTCGTTGTCGTCGAGTGCGACATCACCAATCTTATTTGCTAGAGGAACAAAAAAAAATCGAAGGTACCTGACGAGTCCGGCACGGCGGCTTCGGTGGCGCGTTCGTCGTTCTTCAAGCGTTACGCTCCACCGTTATTCGCTCTTCGATTTGCACCGGTGACGAGGAGGAGGTCGTGATGACCGATGCTGATTAGCGATGAAGCACTCCATTGAGCTACCAGTAAATCTGCAATGATGACGAATCGGGGAGTGGAGGTATCGGATTCTCTTTGAAGCTAGTTTTTTCTTCTTTCGATTTTCTCCCTCGTTTCTGTTGTGACTTCCTCTCTTCTTCTCCCTCCAAAGTTTCGGATTCTCTTTGAAAGTTGCCGATTGAGGGGTGCATTATGGAGCGGAACAAAAAGGTGAGGTTGAAAAAGCTTGAGAGAGGTAGCTCTGTTGCAGGTTTTGCAGAAGAAACTGAATGAATCTTCTGTGAGAATTTGCAGTTATTTATAGTGATGAGAGGGTGAAGAAATTCTGTTAGAGATTCATTGTTAGTTAGAAATATAATAGGTTGTTAGAAAAATTATGTTATGGATTTTCTTTTTTCGTTCCTTCTGAGTTAGTGTATACACACGTTTTCGACGTCATGAGATTTGGCATGCAAATCGGTTCTTTCGACAAATGACGACATGGGATAAACGGTTTGGTTGATAAGTGTTGTTCGACACTTCGACAGAATTGAAGTTTCGACATTTCGACAAGATATCTGCAACTGGAAAGGCCCCTTTGACAGACATAGGTGATGCTACAATATTTAAACAATTCAACAAAGTTGGGAGAAAGACGGCAGTTCGACGTGAAGTGTAAAATTCAAATTCAAACAAGTTGTGACGTTTGGCAGAAGACGCGTGGAAGCATCTGGTGAATTGAAGGAAGCCAAATGTTACAGTTTTAGGATTTAGTCGTTAGTAACAGTTATGTTATTTATATATAAATAGGGTAGTTGATATCTGAAAAAGTGTGTGAAAATTTACTTGTACAGAATTCCTGAAAACACTCAAAGTACCCGTGTGAGAGAAAAGAGTCATATTTGGAACATGTATGTGTAAACAAACACCAATTCCTTCAAAGTTTATTTTATAAAGTTTAAAGTTCTTTGCAAATTCCTTTTACGTTTTCCAGTCTATTATCTTTCTGCACTTTCTTTTCGACACTTTACATTTCGTCAGTTTATATTCTGCCATATATTCTATCTTGTCAAATTTACATCTATTTAAACGCTTTAATCAACATCTTTTCGACATAAAACATTTAGAGAACCAAAATGAAAGATACAAAAGTTGTTCTAGATATCTTCAAAGTCATCTAGATCTGCACATGTCCTAGGATTTGTGTGGTTGATCCTGCAAGTAACCCAATTCTGCAAGTTTTGGTAAACCAGAGGTTGTTCGCCAAAATTCACAGCGAACAAATTGGCACGCCCAGTGGGACTGTGCAGAAATCTAGAAACTTAGATAATCGTTAGTCAAACTTTGTTCTTCGTTGTATGAGACTGAGAAGCCGTAAATTAGCCGTATCCGACGTAGAAATACCAAAAAGAACAAGAGTAAGGAAAATGGCGAACCAGCCAAATAATCCAAACGAATCCAACCCTGTCCCTTCGACAGAAGGCAATGTAGGATCAGTCCCTGTGTCGGAGGCTGTACCTTCGTCAACAGGGTCAATGCCAGCGGTTTCAATATCGCAAAACGCGCCTAGTTCGTCCTTCAGGGCACAACAAATGCCCGTTGGGACACCCTCTCCTATAGGAAACACTTCTAGGCCTTTTGTAACAAATTTCACCATGCCTCCGCCCGGTAGGGAACAACCCTTTGGAATGCCAACTTCGGTAATGGCAAATTTACACAATTCCCCGTTAATATATTCTGATTCGATGGCCAATATGTCTTCACCCTTACAAGGGTCAGGATACGGAGGGAACATGAGTAGACTAAATCAACAACCACTTTACGTGCCGCCGATAACAAATAATTCGGCGCAAGTAATTAGACAACAAATGGACGAGAGTAATCATGATATGGTCCAAATATTGACACAACAAATGGGAGCGGTGTTTAACCCCCTAATACAAAACACCACCCAAACAAACCAATTGTTGGCAGCGCAAATGACGCGCATTGCTGACTTTTTCGGAGTCCCTCAAACTCGACACAGGGAACCAGGGGTTCATAACCCAGGGGTAGCGGTCCAAGAAGAGCCTACGATAAACCAGATACCGTTGGACAATCCTCAAACAAACGTCAGAAACCAAGAGGATGCAGTCGAACAGACTCGTGTCGAAATCCCTGTTCCACAAGAGCCTAGAAGGATAGTAATCCAGAGAGGCCAAGACGCGGATGTTGTATTGCAACAACGGATACGGTATAATAATTCGCCTGTCGAAAACAATTTGGCAGCCATGGTCGAAACGATAATGGCACAAAATGGGATGAACATGGGATTACAAAGGCCTAGTTACGCATCCCCACTATCGGAATATATTCTGCAAGAAGAACTGCCACCAAGGTGGAAAGTCCCTAAGTTCACAAAGTTCTCAGGGGACACTAGTGAGTCCACCATAGAACATGTGGCACGTTATCTGATCGAGGCAGGGGAAATAGCCCGTAATGAAAATTTGAAAATAAAATATTTCCCTAGTTCCTTAACAAAAAACGCGTTACTTGGTTTACATCTTTGCCTGCAAACTCAGTATATACATGGACCCAATTAGAAAGGCTGTTCCATGAACAATTCTACATGGGACAAATAAAAATAAGTCTGAAAGAATTAGCCAGTGTTAAGAGAAAACACTCAGAACCAATAGATGATTATTTAAATAGGTTCAGATTGCTAAAGGCTAGATGTTTCACCCCGGTGCCAGAACATGAGTTGGTCGAAATGGCCGTAGGGGGACTAGATTATTCTATAAGGAAGAAACTAGATACCCAGTATCTGAGGGATATGGCACAATTAGCAGATAGAGTGAGACAGGTCGAAAGGTTAAGGGACGAAAAATTCAGAGCAAATAAGAATAAAAAGAGAGGGTAGCCTACGTAGGGGTTCGCCAAGATGATGAGTACGACGAAAACGAACCAAGTAACTTTGACGAACAAGAGATTGACCTAGCAGAACTGAAGCAAGGCCCACCTTATTCGTGCAAAGTGCTAACTCCGTCGAACGGAAACCCAGTCGAAACCAACGATAAGTTCCCCAAAAGGACTTATACGTTCGACATCACCAAATATGATGAAATTTTCAATCTGTTGGTTAAAGATGGTCAATTAATAAAACCGCCAGGCGCCAAAGAACCGCCTATGGAACAACAGAAAAAGAGAGGTTTTTGTAAATACCATAATTTTATGGGCCATAAAACGTCTCGTTGTTTCCTTTTCAGGGATCTCGTTCAAAATGCTATCCGTGACGGAAGGCTGAAGTTTGGTAACAAACCAAAACAACAGATGAGGATCGATTCGAATCCCATGCAGGCAGTCGAAGCCCACTACGCTGAACCATCCATCGTGAACATGGTGGAGGCCGAAGTTGCTCCTGATGGGAATTTGGAAATAGTGGAGGCCCCTGGAAGTTTCGACACAAATATCAACATGGTCGAGATTGCTGATGATCTCGCAAGCCAGAACGAAGTTGAAGTTACTGAAGGCTTCGACAACCAGAAAAGAATGGAAACTACTGAAGGTTTCAACAAGAAGGACGGTGACAATACTGTCGAAGATGTGAAGTTTCGACAAGAGGGGAATTGGGACCGCTTGGGACAGCCAAGCGGGAAGTATGACTATCTCGTAAAGTACAATGCGCCGGAAAGCTCTCAGATCGACATCAACACAATCCAACCAAGCGGTTGGGGAGATGCTTCTTCAGACAACAACGAAGAAATAGTCGAGGCAATTGAGCATTCCCCTAATACGAAAGAGAAGGTTACTGAAGACCTCATTATTGAAAATGAGGCTGCTGAAGGCCTTGAGTCTGACCGAACGAAGAAAGGTGATGTCGCCAACTGCGTCAACACTATGGGGCCTTTCAGTAAAGAAGTCACAAAAATCAAAGCGGAAGCCGCTAACGGTCCTTCGAAGCCCGTGGTCAGTGGGATTCTGCGTAGGACAATGGAAGACCCCAGAAGAAATTGGAACAAATGCTGTTACAAACATGGTCCTAGGACCATATCTTGGTGCTGCTGCCCAGAGAAAAAGTTCGACCAAACACCAAAAGGCGTCGAAGGCGAAGAAGAGAGACTCATTAGAAAGATGAACGAATTAAGCATCGCCGACGAACGAAATGTTGGGGTAAATATGGTGGAAATATCTCAGAAGGACCAGGCCGAAGTGGGCGAAGATCATCGTCGAAAAGAGTACCAAAGGCTGGCGTATCCTAAAGAGGAGGAAAATTTAATAGAATTCATCAAGAGGTGCCAAAGGATGAAAACCGAATCGATGATGTGCCCACGCTGCAGTGCAATCTTCGACAGGAAGGCAGCAACCAACCTGGAAGCAGTGGATAAAGCCAAGAGGAAAGAGAATTGGGGAACAGTGAGATATGACCCAAGGAGAAGTGATCACCACCAGTGGAGGCACAGAGAAAGACGCCAGAACACCTATAAACCATCTGACAAAGCAACAGACGACAAATGGGTTCAACCCATTAGAGATGCCCAGGGGCAGAAGATATGGGGAAAGTTTGAGGTTCAGAGAGACGCGTCGATGGAAGGCAAGAAGGAAATGGAAAAACATAAGCCAAGACCATATCCTTCAGAGAATTACAAAGGCAAAAACCCCATGTCCAGATCCCAATGGAGGAGGTTCCAGAGGCAGAAGAGGGAAGAAATAGAGGTGGCAAAAAAGAACATGAATGGAAAAGACGAAGCAGAATCTAGCAACAATCGTCAGACAAGGAGCAGAAAAGAGACTCCCCCCCAGATCAATCCTGGCAGAGCTGTCGAACCAGTGGCGTCGAAGGCGAAGATGCAGGAAGATGACGAAGTAACTGACAGTTTCAACTCTGACTCAGAATCATCCTTCAACGTGATCTGCAACGTGGTCTCTGTTCTCCCTAGAGACTATGATAGAGTCATGGAGGTCGAAGACGAAGAAGATGAGATGGAAGAGGAAACAATGGCACACAGGCCCGTCTGTTACTACGTGATGAATAACGGGTGCGTCGAAGAGCAGAATGCTTTCTTCGAAAGACCAGACGACTCCATGAAAGCGCATTTGAAACCTTTGTTCATAAAAGGAAAGGTGGAGAATATCGGTGTGAATAAGATACTGGTGGATGGGGGAGCAACAGTGAATTTGATGCCCCATTACATGCTGAAGAAAATTGGAAAAGACGATTCAGACGCGAAACCTCACAACATGGTGTTGTCGAATTACGAAGGAAAGGTAGGAACAACTATAGGCGTCATCCAAGTAAACTTAACTGTTGGAACCATAACAAGGCCAACAATGTTCATAGTCATCGCTTCGAAGGCCAACTACAACTTACTGCTTGGAAGGGAGTGGATTCATGGCGTAGGAGTTGTACCCTCTTCAATGCATCAGCGAATAGCCATATGGAGGCCAGACGGGATCGTCGAAAACATCGAGGCTGATCAAAGATACTTCATGACAGAAGTAAACAATGTCAACATCCAAAGCTTCGACAAGAACCTGGCTCACATACCTCCTTGTAGCCCAGCCGAATTCGACTTAAAGGCGACAGACAATGCCTACTGTTCCATGTACCTTCATCCTACACATGGTTTCCAGTGGGATAAAGAAGTAATTGGCAAAACTTACATGTGGGGAACTACTCATATAGCGCCAACGGGATGGGGAAGCGAATTTGACGATGACGAGTAAACAATCAGCGATCGAAAAGATTACGGCTTACATAGCCGAAAACAAACTCAAAGAGGCCCTTGAGGCTGAAGTAAAATACATGGCTGTCGAAGCCAACCAAGAAAACTCCAACAAACAATGTCCCCAAGAAGACGTTGCGGAAGATCATGATAACAACCAAATGGGCGAATGGCAACACCAAAAGCTTGACGCCATTTATGACGACGAGCCCCTAGGGTTCGAAAAAGATCCAGTGTCAACTAACGAGAAGATGGTGGCGCAGGATCCGTTAGAAGAAATAAACTTAGGAGTGGGGGCAGAACATAGACCAACATACATAAGCGCAAAGATAGACCCCCAGTTCAAAGTCGAAATAGTCCGGTTGCTGAAAGAATTCAAAGACTGCTTCGCATGGGATTATGATGAGATGCCTGGTCTAGACAGAAGTTTGGTTGAATTGCAGTTACCAATAATAGAAGGAAAGAAGCCAGTGAAGCAGATTCCAAGACGCTTCGCACCAGAGATTCTGTCGAAAATAAAAGAAGAGGTCGAAAGACTTCTAAAATGCAAGTTCATCCGCACAACCAGGTATGTCGAATGGATTGCAAATATTGTCCCAGTAATTAAGAAAAATGGCAAACTGAGGGTATGCATTGATTTTCGAGACTTAAACTCGGCTACCCCGAAGGATGAATATCCTATGCCAGTGGCAGAAATGCTTATAGATTCTGCAGCCGGCCATGAGTACTTAAGTATGTTAGACGGATACTCTGGCTATAATCAAATTTTTATCGTTGAGGAAGATGTTCCTAAAACGGCGTTCCGTTGTCCTGGAGAAATAGGAACGTACGAATGGATAGTAATGCCTTTTGGTTTAAAGAACGCTGGAGCAACTTACCAACGTGCTATGAATTCCATCTTTCATGACTTTATCGAAACTTTCATGCAAGTGTATATTGACGATATCGTAATCAAGTCTGTTTCAGGGAAAAGTCATATAGACCATCTTCGACAGTCCTTTGAAAGGATGAGGAAGTTTGGTTTGAAAATGAACCCACTTAAATGTGCTTTTGGTGTGCAGGCGGGTGATTTCTTAGGTTTTGTGGTCCACAAGAAGGGGATCGAAATAAATGAAAACAAAGCCAAAGCCATAATGGAGGCGAAAGCGCCATCAACCAAAAAGGGGTTGCAGTCTCTGCTAGGGAAAATCAACTTTCTCATAAGATTCATCTCCAATCTCAGTGGGAAGACGCAAGCTTTCTCTCCACTACTTCGACTAAAGAAGGAAGACTTTGCATGGGGGCAAGAGCAGCAAGCGGCTTTCGACAAAATCAAGGAATATCTGGCTAGTCCCCCAATCCTGATGTCTCCTTGCAGAAAAAGAAGTATGAGGTTGTACATTTCGGCATCAGACAAAACATTAGGAAGTATGTTGTGTCAAGAAGATGAGAGTGGCGTCGAAAGAGCCATTTATTATCTCAGTAGAGTCCTGAATGATGCTGAAACTAGATATAGTATTATAGAAAAGCTATGTCTATGTGTATACTTCTCTTGTATGAAACTGAAGCATTATATAAAACCTGTTGATGTATATATTTCCTCCCATTTAGACGTAATAAAGTATATGTTATCTAAATCTATTTTACATAGTCGAATTGGAAAATGGGCTTTAGCATTAACAGAATACTCCTTGAAATATCTGCCTTTAAAAGCTGTGAAAGGACAAGTGGTCGCTGATTTCATAGCCGACCACTCTATAGATGAAGATGTGGAATATGTCGAATTAGAACCTTGGAAACTGTATCTCGACGGTTCCAGTCATAAGAACGGAACTGGCGTAGGAATGTTGATTATTTCTCCTGACAGAATTCCAACAAAATTCAAGTACAAAGTTGAAAGTCTGTGTTCAAATAATGAAGCAGAATATGAAGCTTTGATCGCTGGACTTGAAATCTTGTTGAAATTGGGGGCAACGAGAGTCGAAATAATGGGTGACTCCGAACTGGTGATCAAGCAGTTGACGAAAGAGTATAAATGCGTGAAAGAAAATTTAATCATGTACTTTGTAATAGCCAATAGACTTCTCAAGGAATTGGACAATGTGGTATTCAGGCACATTTCGAGGCTGGAGAACCAAGAGGCGAACGATCTTGCTCAACTAGCATCTGGATACAAGGTGTCGAAGGGAAAATTAGAAGAAGCTATTGAAATCAGAGGAAAAGTCGTATCCACCAAGTTGTCCCCATCAGATCTGGAGTCAATAAGATTAGGATACGGTGACGAAGAAAACTTTGAGATATTCAACATAGATGATTCAGGAATTACAGACTGGAGAAAGCCTATCAAGGATTATCTACAAGACCCAAATCAGAAAGCACAAAGAAAGATAAAATACAGAGCTTTGAGTTATGTACTTTTTGGAAATGAACTGTTCAAAAAGACTGCAGAAGGAGTCTTGTTGAAATGCTTAGGTGAAGACGAAGCCTACATAGCCTTATCGAATGTACACAGCGGAGCGTATGGCGCACACCAAGCAGGTCACAAAATGAAGTGGTTATTATTTCGACAAGGAATATATTGGCCGACAATGCTGAAGGACTGTGTCGAATTTGCAAAAGGATGTCAGGAGTGTCAAGTACACACAGGCATACCTCATGTTCCTGCAAGTGAGTTGCATTCAATTATAAAGCCTTGGCCATTTAGAGGATGGGCTTTAGACTTGATTAGGGAAATTCGACCAGCTTCTTCAAAAGGACAAAGGTACATTTTGGTTGGGATAGACTATTTCACTAAATGGATTGAAGCTATACCATTGGTAAATGTGGATCAAGAAGCAGTCATAGAATTTATCCAAAAGTATATAATCTGCAGATTTGGGATACCTGAAACAATAACAACAGATCAAGGATCTGCGTCCACTGGTAAAAACATGCAGAAATTTGCGCAAGAAACAGGTTTTAAACTCCTTACTTCGACACCTTACTATGCTCAAGCCAATGGGCAGGTTGAAGCAGCCAACAAGGTAGTGATAAATTTGATTAAGAAGCATGTAGGGAAAAAACCTAGAAATTGGCATAAGACTCTAGATCAAGCCTTGTGGGCTTGTCGAACGTCTCCTAGAGAAGCAACGAATTCGACTCCATTCAAGTTGACTTACGGACATGATGCAGTTTTACCAGTCGAAATA